>NW_020272897.1:0-52662 GCF_003268045.1 Sipha flava
CCCGTGTGATAAGTTGTAATGGCCTATCCATTCTTCTATTATCTATGCAACGTAATTACGTGTTAAAAAAATGACATGACAAGGTTTAGTCTATCACATAAAGTATTCTATGGTCTATCACCGCTCTTATTTATTTATTTATCTCGCATCCAATGACACCGTATTCGTAGACGTATCTATTGCGTTCCGTTCCTGCACTTTTTGACAGAGTGCTGAAAATAACAGTTTTTTTTTCATTTAAATAAAATATTTTTTCTTTTTTTTTTAATTGTTTTAAACATTTAAACATTTTAAAATAAGAAAATAATTGTTATAATTTATTTTTAAAGGACAATGGAAAATGGCATATAGTTCAAAAATAATATATGTTATTATGTTAGAGCACTATAGAAGTATTATACTTGTATTATATTTATTAAGTATTATAGTATTACCTTTTATAGTGCCTTAATTATGTCGCAATATTTATTTTTGAAGCTGGCCATAGTTTAGGATATCGAGGGAATCTATGTAATCGACATTAGAAAATAGTAACCAGTACCTCACAAACGCATACATATAATTTAAATTAGTAGTAAATTTGCTTCTTCAAGTAATATAGTTAATTTGAATGTTGACAATTACTTCTACATAGTTACATATTTGTCTATCCTCTCCAGACCAAAGAGAGTATTTAAAAAACATGGTAGATAGCTAATATGTACAAAATAGGACATGCAATAAAATCGACGTTTTTATAAATTTGAATTATAATTTACTATCAATATCAATATAATTAGTGGTAATTACTTATTTACAAACCGAAAACAAATGGAATTTGAATAATATGTGGTATTTTTTTTAAGATTTAAAAGAATTTATTAAAAAACATTTTTCTAACAATCTGTATTAAACACATAATTTTTTAAACATGTTTAAATCAAATGTTTTTAAAAAAACCGTTTAAAACTCCGAACCCTGCTTTTCTATATCATTAGTTGCGGAACGTTTCGCCTCGGTCGTCCCATCGTGCCAAAATCTCGTTTTATCATCACGTATCAAGGTTAGGTTATTATCTAGTCGTTTTGAATTGTTTGAAAATATTAATAAATTTTACATTTTCACGGTGTTCGGGTGAAAATGACATACAAAATCAAAATTAACGCTATTTAGAACAAGGCGAATCCGCGTGCGATTGTAAATATTTCAGAGGTATTGTCTGTACGTTGTATACAATTGCAAATAATAGTTTATGGCGATTGGAGTCAAAATGTAAAATAGTCATTGACAAAAGCCTGTAATTATATGTTCTCTGTGTAGGTTAGTTTCACAGACTTGAACCATGTTCTTGACCAGATGGCAAAAACGTTTGTACTCCAAGAAGTTGAGCTGTGTGTCGTCAAGTCTGACCAATTGCGACTGTACTCGAACACATTCTACAATAACTCATGAATCTGTGCTTCCTACTCAAGCGCAGGTCGTGATATGTGGTACAGGAGTTGTAGCTAATTCATTGGCTTACCATTTGGTTGAAAATGGTTGGTCAGATATTGTTCTTATTGACCAGGGAAAGTATGTATATGACTTGATTTCCCGTTAAAAATGTTTCAACATGTGAACCATACTTTTAGGCCATGTGGAGGAACATCCCATTTTGGTTCTGGAACTCTTAGTCTATTTAAACCAATTGCTGAACGCAACATCATCATGTATAGTATTAAATTATATAGGCAATTAGAAGCCAAAGGCTATGATATAGGTACCTTATAATTTATTACCAACTAAAAATGATTATTATTATACTTTTTAAACGAATATATGTATTAAAATAACATATCCATTTAGGTTTAAGACAGTGTGGTAGTTTAAATTTAGCTCAGACTAAAGATAGAATGATTGCACTAAAACGAAGAATTGCCTATAATTCACCTACTGGATTACATTGTGAGGTAGAATAATTTTCTTAAATCCTATTCATTTATATACTAATTTTGGTTTTAAATTAAATATTAGATGCTGGGAAAAAATGAATTGAAAAGATTACATCCATTTTTAAATACTGATGATCTGGAGGGTGGTGTTTGGGTACCTGAAGATGGTGTTGCAAACCCACAAGCTATATGTAAATCATTAGCTAAATTAGCTTCTGAAGGTGGTGCTCATTATGTTATTAATTGCCATATAAATAAAGTTGTCACTGAAGAAAATCGAATTAAGGGTGTCCATACTAGCCGTGGGTTCATTAATTGTGAATATTTTGTAAATTGTGCTGGAATGGTAATAATTACTTAATTAGTATTGAAATATATTTATTGC
This sequence comes from Sipha flava, assembly GCF_003268045.1. Classification (NCBI taxonomy): domain Eukaryota; kingdom Metazoa; phylum Arthropoda; class Insecta; order Hemiptera; family Aphididae; genus Sipha; species Sipha flava. The sequence goes on from NW_020272897.1 coordinate 2,296, forward strand.
ATATTATTTTATTTCAGTGGGCTAGAGAAGTTGGAAATTTGTGCTCTCCTAAAGTCAGAGTACCTGTATATCCTGCAGAACACTTTTATGTTACAACTAGTCCTTTGCCTGGAATCGGCGTTGACTTACCATGTATTAGAGATTTTGATTCTCATATTTATGCCAGGGAATATAATTCTGGGTTTCTAGTTGGTGGATTTGAAAAAATTGCCAAACCTGCTTTTCTTAATATGAAAATAATACCACCTGATTGGAAAAAAGATATGCCTATAGATTGGAAACATTTTAGTAAATAAATCATAATGTTAAAATTATTTGAAATAAAAAATTATTCTAATTTTTTTTATTTTAGTGCCATATTGGGAAAAAGCTATGTCTCGAATTCCGATTCTTAAAGATGCTGTTTATCCATCATTAAGTAATTCTCCTGATACATTTACACCAAATGGCAAGTGGATTTTAGGAGAAACACCAGAAGTAAAATATTTTTAAATATTTTATTATGTTTAATATCATATATATATATTAATCTATATTATAGATTTAAATTTGTTTCGTTCAAATGTATGTAATGTAAATTGATTAATTCTGAGTGATAAGCCTTGTAAATGCATAAATATATATTATATGCATAACTATTAATCATGAGTTCATAAAGTATATAACCATTGAAAAAAATGACATTTAATGTATTGATTTTATAATATTTTCATACAACAAAAATGTAAAAAAATTATGTATTATAGTATATTGCATTTGTAACCTACTAGGTAAAAATTCTAAAATGTGATAATTTTCTAGATTGATAATTACTTTGTAGCTGTTGGGATGAATGGAAATCCCCTACAAGGAGCAGGAGGAATAGGAAAAGCAATGGCTGAATGGATTATAGAGGGAAAACCTACTCAAGAACATCTTGCTTTTGATGTACAACGTTTTTTAGATCTTCATAATAATAGAATGTACTTACAAGAGCGTACAAAGGAAATTGTTGGCAGGTAATGTTTTAAATATTATCTTTTAATGATTAATTTTTTAACTTCTTAATATTCTTAATCATATTTTCAAATTCAAAAAGTATTACATATTATTCAGATTTTTTTGGGTGATTAAATCATAGTTTTTTTATGTTCGAGCAATAAGAAGAATCTAAATGTTATAAAATCTAAGTTAGCTTATCTTTGGCATTTTATTAAAAATAAAAGGTAAAATTTTTTTTGAAGTTGAGTTAAGTTTTATATTATTCATAATATAATTTTAAAATCTAATTTTTAAGACTTGTTATATATTATAAATTATACTCTAAAAATTAAGTTAAACATTCTTAATAGTGTGAACAATTAAATTTGGTTGTTTTCTTGTTAAATTATGATCAATTAGTGTCTTGTAATAAAACGCCCACATTATTTATGAAACTTGAAAAGTTTTAACTATACTTTTTATTGTTAAACCAAATGATACATTTAAATTTCTTTATACCTTATTGGCCCATCATTTTATGTCATATTAATTATTATATTTTTACTATTTTAAAGGAACTATGCAATACCATATCCTCATCAAAATGAATATAATAATGCTAGAAAGTTAAGGTGTTCTCCATTATTCAGTGTTTTAGAAAAAAGGGGAGCAGTTTTTGGTACTCGAATGGGATATGAAAGACCACTGTATTTTGATACTACGTACAATGGTCAGTATTAAACAAAAATTACATTAAAATATCCACAAAGTATAATTTAAATAAAAACCAAAATTGCTTGTCGAGTATCATTTTTAAAGTTTTTCTTTAAGAAGATGTATATTTGTTGTCTATTTACTATGCAATGTATATTGCATTACATTATACAAATTATTATTATTTATATTATTAATTTAACTATACAGAACTTGAATCACTAAATGCCTTTGGATTTTGAAATTTCTCTATCCCCTTTCAGCATTTTTTTTTTTTTTTTTAAGGAAATTTAATATATATTTAAAATATAGTTTTGAATTTTTTACTTTATAATTTTAATTTTTTTTTATCAGAAAATAAAATATACAATCTGTTATTTTCTTTTACAATTAGTAATTTTGTTTATTATTTTACAAGATATGATGGCGTAATAGAAGGAGGTGCTCTGTGACACTATAATGGAATGTATAATTTATAGCGTTTACTAATTACTAATCAAAGATTTACATTAACTTTTTTTTTCATGTGAGTAGCAAGTCTTAGTGACCAGTTGCATTTAAGAAACTGTGGTGGGTTGTGAGGGAGGAGAGATTAGAGATAAGAACATTTGAATGAATAGTGGTACTTTTTATAGTGGTTGGAAGCTAAAGAGATGAAGGTTGGAATTTTTAAACCGTTGTGGAATGTAAGATTACTAACGTACTAGAGAAAATGTATTAGGCATCAGAAAGTTATGGACTAAAAGACTTGGAGTTATTTAAGTTTGATTTTTTTTTGTTCTTCTCCAGAGTTGAATATCGTTAAGTCATGGTGGGTCCGATGATTTGTTTATAAATGAGGATTTTTATAAAGAGATTAAAATGGAAGAGTTGTATGAATTTATGAAGTGTTAAGTTGAGGGAAGATCTTTTGTTTTTTAAGTAAGATGCCCAAGTTAATATTAACTATTAATTAAAATTTACTAAAATTTAACAAAACACATGATACTTTTAACTTCAGTCAATTATATTTTTAAAAAACTATTGTAATTTTAATAAGTTCTTGTTCATATTCTTATATATTATTTCTTTGTATTTTTTTTACATACCTATATATTTTTTAATATTATTTAATGCTATACATTTATTCTGTACATTTGTTTTATTCTATACTTAATTGGTCTTTATACCACATTCAATATTGTAAAAAGGTTAGTCCCGTTGAATTATACATAAATAAAATAAAACATTTTACCTAGATATAGGCTAAGGTATTTTACAGAGATTTTTTTTCTTTGTACGAGAGTGAAGTTTATGTGCATATATGTTTTATTCTCCATTAGTGAAATCAGTTTTGAAGAATAAGATGTTCTTGCAGTCGACTTGTGACTGAAGTTTGGCATTTATTGGAATACATTATCATGGTATTATCAGCAAAGGTGGCTAAAGTCATATGGTTTGAATGAGGTGTATCAGAGGTATAGAGGTTATATGCTTTTAGGGCAAAAATGTTACCTTGTGGAACCTTGCATGTATAGGGTGTGTTAACAATAATTCATCTTTGCAGCATTTTAGTTTTGAGAGAAAGGAGCGTATTATAATACTGACACGGGTAAGAAGCGTATTTTGTATAGAAGTCTAATTTGTTTTAGGACTATTCGATTTTTTGATTTTGTGAGAAGTGGATGATTCACATTAAGCCTTTTTCAACTTAATGTTAAAGGAAAACTATGATTAGTCACTCCACTTCTTTCCAAAGTTGAAGTACATAGCAGTTTTTTTAGTGTTATCTAAAACTCATGTAATAAAAATGTTAATCACAAAAGAATAACCCACTTCTTTCAAAATTCAGAATTATCCTAAAAGAGGTGACAGGTCTATGTTGGGTATTACTGCTTTAAATTGACTAAGGTATGTAAATTAAGATTTTTGTGTGTAATTGAATTGATGATTGTAAAAACGTCAAGTCATACATTTTATGAAATTGAGACATTTGTAAAAAGTTATACTAGTCATGTGTTTGTGTTGAGTATAAAAACGTTTTTAGTTATACTTTTTTTATCAGATAAATAAGTAATAATAATCCGTGTTTTTATACTCAACGTATAGAAACACATGGCTAGTATACGTTTTTACTAATATCTCAATTTCATAAAATGTGTGACATGACTTTTTTGCAATCATTGATTCAATTACAATTTTTATTTAATATAGTATCATACCTATTTAACATTTATGTAGAAAAATATTTTTGGAGTTCACATTTTTCTTATAATTCAAGCAATGAAAATAATTTTTTTTTTTATTTTCAATTAAATACTAAAGTCTACATATTTATATTACCCATTTTAATAAATGTGGCTATAAGTTACTTAAATAATAATTATATATAAAACTTTTGTAATAGGAAAAGGACCACCTCCAGGAATGCCTCCAGGTACATTTTATAAACCAAAGTTCTTTGATTTTATGTTGGAAGAATATTATGCATGCAGAGAATCTGTTGGTATTATAGATATGTCATCATTTTCTAAAATGCAAATCCAGGTATTACTTTTGTAAAAAAAACAATATATAAGCAATGAAAAAAAAAACTTATTATATTGTATGCGAAATAGAATATAAATTATTAAAATTATTCATGCCTACAATTTGTAAATTTTTCAGTCTCAGTGTAATGGTGTTGTCGAATGGTTACAATGTTTGTGCACCAATGACGTAAATATTCCAGTTGGCGGAATCGTACATACAGGAATGTTGAACGAAAGAGGTGGTTATGAAAATGATTGCCTTTTAGTGCGCGAAAGAGAAAATTGGTATGAATTAGTTTAGTAGCAGTATTTTTGGACAAGAATGATGTATTTGAAAAAAAATTATATTTTAATACTTAAAATAGGTGATAGGTTTTAAAAATATATTGATTTAATTGCCAACAGTTATTTAATGGTATCTCCAACCAGTCAACAAACTAGAGTATTAGATTGGCTTAAAGACCATTTGCCAAAAGATGAATCAATTCAACTGGCTGACATAACATCGATGTATACTGTTGTTAACGTTATTGGCCCTAAGGCAGGTGCTTTAATATCAGAACTATCACAAACTGATGGTGAGATTAATTTACAATCTTTTACATACAAGGTCAGTCAATGAATAATTTTAGCACGAGTGTAATAATTACATACATAAGTTTTAATTATTAGAACATATTATTTAATAAAAATAATATATTTAAATTTTAGACTGTTAACATTGGTTATGCTTCCGATGTTATAATGATGGCTTTCACCCATACGGGTGAACCAGGATTTTGCCTGTACATACCATCTGAATATGCATTGCATGTATACGATCGGCTAATTACTGTAGGATTTGATTATGGAATAAGAGATGTTGGTAGTTTAACACAACGTTGCATGAGAATTGAAAAGTTTATACCATTTTGGGCAGAAGAATTAACAAGAGATACCACTCCATTTGAAGCTGGTTGCAATCATGTAGTGAAACTTGATGTATGTTATTTACATGAATATTTTCTTACCCCTATTACAATTTTTTTTTTTTAATGTACATATTTAGAAAGAATATTTTAATGGAAAATTTGCTCTACAACGCCAAAAAGATCAAGGAATCACCAAAAAGTTAGTTATGTTCATCATAGATGACTTAGATGCCGATAAGGATATATGGGCATGGGGATTAGAACCTATCTATAGAAATGGAAAGTTTGTGGGAACTGTTACATCAGCTGGGTAATTACAACTTATGTTAAATATAAAATAAGATTCATGTCTACTTATTTATCGAATTAAAAAGTAAATTATTACTTGGAAATATACTAAATCACAATCATTGGTCACCCTTTATTTCTATGTAATAATTTAATCTTCTGATTTCAATTATTTTCAGCTATGGCTTCACAATGGAAAAATTGGTATGCCTGGCATATATTCGACGACCATTTACAGATAATCGCAATAGAAGTCATATGGTTATCACAAATGATTATATATTATCGCCAACAGCAAAATATGAAATTGACATAGCTGGAACAAGATTTTCGGTCACTCCAAAAATACATACACCATATGTTAATCTAACTATGCAGAAAGTTTCAGATGAATCTCATTATGTGCCAAAAGTGATTTCACAGATACCTAGTAACTAATTTATCAAATGTTTTAATTTGAGAGAAATGTATACAAAAATATGATCTACCAATATATTATAATTAGTAAATTTAAATATTTTGTGTTATAATTTATGTTTGGAATAACTTAATAAATTTCAACAATTGTCAACTTTTTTTTTATTGAGTTATTATAAAAGTCACAAACAATATACACCATTTACTTCTTCTTCTTTCCTTTTCCCTTCTTTTCTGCAGCTTTTTTCGCTGCATCTGGGTTTTCAGCAGCTTCTTTAGCCTTCTTTTCTTTGATACCGACCAATTTAGCTTCAAGTCTTGCCTGTAAATGAATAATTAATTAGTTATAACACTTAAAAGAAAAAAAAGAATACACAGAAATGTCAAAAATATTGTATATAAAAGCATAATATATATATATATATATATATTATATAATAGGGGTCTCAAACAATATTGATATTGTTAGATTTTTTTAAACTATTTTTGATATCGATATCAAATACAAATATCATAATATATTTAATATTGATATCTACATAAATATTGTAATGTAGGCATATAGAAAAAAATAACTTAACGAGGAATGGGGCATTTATGTGTAGGTAATTTCATGATTCAACGCATTATGCAGCGTGTTAGTATTAGTACTTAGTAGTAAATTAATAATAAATAATTATCGTTATTCATAAGTAAGCGTAAATGCATTGGAGATTAGGTACTCTTTCACTCACACGCATATGTTACATATGCAATCACTGTTTAAGGTATTAAACTACTATAAACTATAAAATATAATATTTATTATTTTTATTTACAATGTATAGGTTGATCAGACCTAGTATTACATTATTGTAAATAGCTCATTAGAAATTCTTATTTTATTTATATTCACATATTCTGTAAACCCACTTTTTTTTTTAATTTTTAATTTGTTTATAGAGGACAGTATGTCATATGAAGACGAAAGTGTAGAGAAAAAAGTAAATTAAAATTCACACAGAATAAATCATACCAAAAGGACATGGTGGATTTTTTTATTTTAATTAATTTAATTTATAATTTTTAAATAATAAATCTAAAAAAATTAATCTCTATTTTGTTATTTTTATTACATGTTATATTTTTGATAAATTATTGATACCGATATGTTGAATTTTCGATATATACATAGGTATGTACTATGTATAAATATTAGAAAATACTAAACAGAAATAAATCGGTTTTTTGATTTTTTAATATATCAATATTTCTATACCGTGATAAAATATTTGTTGTATCAATTAGATATCGATATTTAAAAATATATCGTTTGAAACCCTTATTATATAAGCATTATACAGTAACTATATAAAAACTTAAGAAAAAATTAATAATAAAACACTAATATTACAGGGAGAAAGTACTTATTCAACATAAATTATTTACTTATAATTATTTTTGTTAATCTTTAATAACTTTAAGCCTCTTATAAATGTATACATAAATTAGTATTATATATTTATTATTTAATATAAACATTTTTTTTAATGAAACGAACAATTATATCATTAAAAATGACAAATTATTAAATTAAATGAAATTGTATATTAAGTTACATAATAAAAGTCGAAGAAACACATTCATATTAGTTGAATAATAAATAAATCCAATCTACCTAACTATTGGCTAAAATAAAATTTAAAATAAGTATTAATAATTTCCAATAAAAGACTAAAATAATTTAAATAGTTAGACAAAGTCAAAAAGGTGTTAAGAGACAATTCTAACAACACTTTAATAAAGTGTTGAAAAATGACTATCTAAAAATTTAATTTAGTACAGGTTGACTCAAGAACCGCTCATATTATGAGCCAAAATGGCTTAAGAGGTTCTTTTAAGGATTGTACATATAATATATAGGTATTTAATTAAAAGTGTCTCTTAATAGTGTTAATTTGTCCAATTTTCAATTTTTGTAAGATACAAAAATGAACAGCAAAAATAACAAAATTTTAACTATAATTATAAACATAATTATAATTATAATTTAGCACACTTATGACTCACACATTTGTACTACCAAAATGTGGATTTTAAAAATGTGCGACAGTTAACAATAAATCTCACCTGGCAAATAGCGTTGAAAGCATTGAACTTCTTTTCTTCAGCAGTGATTGCTCGTGCTTCAGGTTCTTTACTAACAGACTGTTGGATGGGCAATATAACTCCTTTCAATTGAGTAGCTGTTTTGCGTTCTTCCTCCTACACAACGATATCATAAATAAATCTAAGGTAAATATTGATGAATGTATGATGAATCACTTACAGTAGCTTCACCCTTCCTAATCTTGTTATTCTTGCTCTTTAGTGGGAACAAAATCAATTTGGAGCGATACTCCTTCAAGCGTTCAATGTTCACTTGCAATGACTCCACACTTTTATTCCTGCGCCTGGGATCCACTGCAATTCCAATGGTACGGGCATAATGTTTATTTAAACCAGCACCCTGAATAATTGAGAAAAACCCAAATTAGACGTCATTCATAACTTGATTAAGTTAACATTTACCTTAAGCTCTTGCAGGGTGAATCCACGACCAGCACGGACTTTAGTGTGATACCGTAACGTCGGACAATGAACGACTGGTCTCAATGGACCAGCTGCCGGCTTAGGAGCCAATTGTTTGGCTTTTTTGATACGGTTCTGATGGCGTCTATATTTGCGGGCCGGCTGGTTGAACCATGTCTTGATGTAACGTTGCCAGTCTTTGTGAAAATGACCATTTGGGATGACGTTATTACCACTCGGGGCCATATTGACGAATTTTGTTTAATTACCTATATCCTGGAACAAGGAAAGAAAACGGACGGTTAAGTTTGCACGTCAAGGGTGGTCGGGTGGGGAAAACAAAAATCGTAAAAGCACTGATGAAACAGGTTAAATAACGGTAGGTGCCGTCGGGCGAATTACGCATGAAAAGGAATCGACGTAATCGATGATCGAAATCAAAGGATTCGATCGGATAAAAAATTGTAATTGTATGCACTTACCGAAAATGAAAGGAATCAAACGCACTAGCACTACGCGGTGAACGAATAGAAAAAGAACGTTGTTTGTTTGGTAGGTGATAAGTGTTATCAGTTAACCTCAAAATGCCATGCGCGCATCTTAAATTGGCTACACTGTACCATGCTAAAGGAATTGCCTTGCAAAGATTAACCTTGTTCCGAAAGCTACACTGATAAATAGCCGCTCAGGCAAAGTTATTTCCAATTTTGTGGTGCGATTTTTTTTTTACTCAATTTCGTATAAATACAACAGAACGTGTTCGGCGATTACCAATATCAAAGTTGCATTTGCCCATCGAATACTGGACGTGATAAAGTTACTCATTCGACCAACAAACGACGACATTAGTAAGGTTGTAAGTATACCTAGCACGTAGTCTAATCCAATATTAACTATAAAATGTACTATTATAATTATTGTGCTTTCGAATAAAACCATTAAATAATTTATTTTATGCGTAATTTATGAAAATTATCTTAACGTATGGTCTCTTTATATTGCGAGGGAAAAAATCAATTTCTTTTTTTTATTATTTCCATTAATTGCATTATAATCTATATGCATGATTCTATTTTACTTGTTTGATGTTCTTATTTTGCTTTTTCCCCCTAACACACGTTATTCTATCTAAATAAAACTATGGTCTATAAAGACTAGTGTATTTCATTTGTTTTCTTGTGATGACCGTTTTAATTTAGCCGTTTTACGATTATACGGTTACATGTCGATGTTATTAAATTTATTCTAGCACTGAAAATTAAAAAATTAAAAATAGGTGTCAAGGCGGGAGAAAAATTGTGGAACGAATTATTTTTCATTGAATTAACTACTTTAGCAAATACCAATACAAGCTATATTTAAATTAGAACTGTATGAAAATAAAATTAGTCAAAAATATAGTTTCCCAGCAATAAAAAAAAATCTTAGAGCTCGGTTCGAATTTCAATAAATCTATAAGGTTTCTGACTTCTCGTGTTGCAGTTTAATTGTATTTTATAATAATAAAATGTATGCATTGTTAATAATTTTAATAATAATAATTATCCTCATATTTTAAGCGCATATTAATTAATATTGTTTTAATTTGTTCAAAAATATTTAATTTTAACAATATATTTGAAATTTAATTAAAAAAAAATAATAACGTATAACATTTTTTGAATCATATATATAAAATTGAAGTCTACTAGTCTATGAGTCGTAATTTAAAATTTGGCGCCTATCCTCCTAATCAGGTATACTAATATCTTGATATCTAATGTTGATAACAATTTCCATTCTAATCTAACTTTTATACTTACTATAATTAAACATTTGATTTTTTACGACAAAACATACAACTAACTTGAAAACGGATATTTATACTTTTAAAGACTAAAAAACGAATAAACATGTGCCATAAATTATAGAAGTACACTTTAAATTTAGTTTAATGTCAATTAAGACTTTTATTAATTAATTAATAAAATTAACCCAATTCATAGTTCCTTTGTTGAAGTTTTTAATCTTGTGAATAATTATAAATAGAAAATAATTTTAATAAAATACAAAGTACACTTTAAAATAATAAATAGAATCATTAAAAATAATTAAAAACTAATCCAAGCAAAATTAGGTAAATCAATTAGTAGGTATATAAATATATATACAATTTTATCAATTTTATGATGATTATATTTTATGCTTTTGTTTTGTGTAAATATGAAAACAGTTCCAAGGTAGTATTAATATTTTATAGTGGTTGAAGTTATCGGAAAATCATAATTTGGATATCTAGGTTATTGTTATCTTCCTGAATTTTTAAATATGTCATTAACTATTATCAGAAGAACAACGTGAATAATACGAAGGCAACATAATTTTATAAAGACATATACAAATCTTATAGTTATTGAATATAATAAACATAATACTCGTATAATATAATTCACCTTCCGATTTTTCATAATTAATGAAATGAAAAATTATTATTTAGAAATATGCATTTTATGTAACTTATACATTGCAAATCTTGTTGAAAGTTGCGATACGTCCTACGTACATTATAGTATGTTATAATTTTTTCTCTGAAAATTTTTCCTGTATTTTCTTTTCTTTTTTTTTATCTTAAAATTAAAATAATAAAGAAGTGTTTTTAATTTTATATAAATTAAGAAATTTAAATTGCCGTTTTCACCAATATTTAATTTCGTGCACCGATAACGTATGTATTACAGTACTTTATGGTTTATCCCTTGATTCAATAACACTAAGACTATTTTTGTTATTAATATTGTTTACCATGGGTCACCAATTGGCGAGGTCCGCGGGCCACATACGGCCCTCGAATAAATTTTATCCGGTCCGCAGACAAAAAATAAAAGCACATATCACAACAACATTCTATGTTTATAATATTTGTAATATTAATTATGTTATTAATGTTTAAAAATAATAGCTAGTAATAAATAAAATAAATAATGTTCTCATTACATCTAATTTTAAAATAATACTTATTGTTCTATTATATGTTGAAAATATGTACTTAGAATTTGAATGGCTCGCAAAAAATTTTCAGATTCCTAATGTGGCCATTCAAAAATATTAATTGGTGACCACTATTGTATACCAACTCAAAAATATAAATATAAAATAAATATTTAAATTTATAAACAAAATTAGTTCGATAACGAATTGAAACAATTGTTGCTGAATATATAATTGTTTTTTTTTTTAATGTACTTTGAATAAAAAATAATTATTTGATTAGTTTTTATTTTCTAATATTACCCCGGTGAGCAAGAATACAGTTAACCTTATACACTGATGAAAAATACGATTAGTGTATTCATAAGGTTAGATCAAATTAATAAAGATGACCTTTTATAATTTTTCTAAAATATCATATTATATAATATTTAATATTATATATTTATAATATGCAATATAGTATACAGTATACGTATGGTTGTATATGACAGTACTCGTTAATTTTTATTATGTCTTTAATTCACTAATGGAAGGTCTTTTAATGCCTTATTCATGCACGTTTTTTAATTGGGTGTCTATTCAGTAAATATTGTTAATTTTTTTTTTTTATGCAGCGCGCCAAATATAGACAAATGAAAATGTCTGATTTATGAATGCGATTGAAATCGTTTAGTAGGACTTTTTATATTTACCTGAAAACTATATAACAATTTTAAAAATTATTAAAATTTTTATAAATTGTATACATAAAAATAATTATTTTTTAGATGCCTAAAAATTACAAAATAAATGTAAATACAGCACCAATTAACATCGAATATGGATAGTATAAAGCAACAAGTGTGATAAAATATTTACATAACCATACTATTATCGCTTGCTCATAGCAAATAATTTGGTAATTGAGTGCCCAATATTATTCATTATTATACGTATATTTATTATTAATTTATACATGCATATAATATAACATATATATATATTTATGTCATAACTTTTTTTTAATTGAATAATATTGTAAATATTGAGTATTAAAACGAGAAATAAATATAATAATTTTTAATGATAAATTAATTTTATTTTAACTAAATTCAATGAGATATTTCTAAGTATAATAAGTGAAAAAATTACGTTTAGTCTAAAGCAGCGTTTCTCAAACTGTGGGTCGCGACCCCTTAGGGGGTCGCGAGTCAATTTTTGGGGGGCCACGAGAAGTTTTTTTTAATTATATAGATTGTAAGAAACAAGCACATTCATCACAACGCCTAATTAATAATAAAGTATTATATTATTATTATTATAAAGTAGTAAATAAGAAATAAAATAGAATAAATTTGTTTTTTGAAATTATTTTTATTGATTCTGTAAATGTAAAACTATGGGGTCGTGATAGATTTTTGGAAAAAAATTTGGGTCGTGGTCCTAAAAAGGTTGAGAACCACTGGTCTAGAGGATATTCTTTTAGCAAATTGAGTTATTTTATAATTTTTCACAATAAATTTTTTTTGATTTTTAACTTTGATCTATATATTTCGATAACGTTGTTTTTTTAGTCAACAAGTTCTTTTTGTGGATTATTTTTTTTCTGTGTATTTTTTTAGATTGAGTATAAGTTCATAATAAATTATATCAAGATAAGATCATTAACATTTTGAAAGTCTTTATTTTATTTTTTATAAAGTATAAAATTATATCATAATATAATATTATGACTTGTTATATTTTTATTATAATTCAAACAATTAATCTGCAATAAAGTACTACAAATTAAGATGAATTATAATTTTGGTTGCAGTTAGTGAAAGATCAAAATATCCCTAAACATTAATTAATATAAATACATACCATTTTATCGTAACTAAGAAATATTGTCTTAACTGGAGATATTGGCTTACCACGTGATGATAAAATGAAACTGAATTATGTGAATATTTTTTTTTGTCTTTTTGTTATATTATAATATTATTCGTCCATTATATTGACCATGATCTTTTCTTATATTATCAACGTAATGTATTGCATATAACTATTTGATTTTATATGGCATATCTCAGTAAATCTCGATTGAACTATCTGCGTTCAAGTGCTTTGATTATAATTAGTATTCAATGGTCAAGAAAATTTCATATTTTTTAATGAATTCGTTCAAAGTTCTAATTATGCTCACTATGGTCTATTGATTAGAGAACTGTATGTGGCGAAAAATATAGTAATAGTTAAAATAATAATTTGTACGCAAATGTACACATTGGCTACTATGATTTGTGTTATGTATATTTTAATTTAAAATTAAATAAATTAATGAATTTATTAAAATAAGTTATTTATAAAAATTTTGTTAAAAGTATATAGTATAATTATTTATGTCTGAGATTTACAAAATTTACAAACCCATCTATTAAATAGCCAATAGGTGGAATATTAATTGTAGAATAAAGAAACGTCCCCATAGGTATGTTACATTAATTTACGTCAAAATTAAAATCTCTTGATAAACCAAAAATAAATATATATTATACTGTATGTGTTCACTTATTACTCAATATAATAAACGATTTTCCTTTTGAAGGGATTTTGGCAGTATGATGGTTTGTATGATTGTATCGGGAAGCGTAAAACATCGAATAATACATAAATAAATTAACAAATAGTTCATGTATAGAAATAAATATATATATATATATATATATATATATATATATATAATACAAATAAGTAAAAGCTTAGTCTGAAATATTATTATACTTGTAAAGTACGACCGGTTACAAATTAAAAATTTATCATCGGTGTATACAAAGGTAATAAAATTGCGACTGAATATGAAAAATAAAACATCGAATAACAAAACATTTTATGGAAAAAATTGTCTGTTAACCTATTTAATTTTTTTTTTTTTTGTACTCTGTATATGTGTAGACTTAGGAAAGGACAATTATAAGAGATTAATTTAAAATAAAATATAAAGTTATCATGGTTAGTAAACATTTAAGAACTTTGATAGGAGCATCGCTGAATATATATATATATAAATACATATGTATAAGTATACATATCAGTATATGTAATACAAATATAAAATAATTAGGGATATTTAATAATTTTTTAAAAATAATTATATTCTCTCTAACTTTAATCTTGTTAGCCTTAGCATTTATGTTTTTTTGTTAATTTTAGTACCAAATCAATATATTAAAACAAATGTATTCAAAAATGGTTCTTAAATAATAATTATTATTTTTTTTGTTAAATGGTTAAATCGTATGTATTCGAAAGTATGTTATTTTTGTTATATTTTGATAAAATTAATTTATATAGAAAAAAAAATTGTACTCATAATTAATACGTGTAATTTTTCCAATTAGAAAATGTAATCACACCAGAATACTATAAAATTACACGTAAAAGCTTTACAAAATTAAAGTTTATTAGTTACAATTATTTTATCTATTTGTCGAATTTATTTACAAATAACTTTTATTTTATTTCCATAGAAATATAATTAAAATACATTAATTATTTGATTATTATTATTATAATTTAATTATTTGATCTAATATCAATTTATCAAACATTTTAGTATGTTGTTAATTTGTTAAGGCTATTAAGAAGCGTCATATCTGCTTTGTTTTGTGTGTTATCTCACACACACGTGTATAACGTAGTGAAATACACGTTCCACATTACCAATTTGGTTTCGCAATTTTTAATATTTTAAAATATATATTATAAATATATAATGTATTTTATTTACTTATTTATTAATTATTTATCTTTAAATGATCAAAAATATGAGAACATTATTTCTATTATTGTTACGCTAGATTGTTTAACAATGTATTATCAAAAAAAGAAATATTTTTAAGAACTTTCTCTAGGTGTTTAAATAAAGTAACTATGAAAAAGACAAACGGAAAAAAACTCTTATTGATTTTATCTTTAGGTTTTTATTTTTGAATAAATATAATTTTAAAAAAAAGTTATAAATTATCTACTAGGTCATATTAAACGTGGATATTAATGATAGATATAACAATATTATGAATAGTGGTTAGGGGTTAGAGGTTAGGGGTTTCTAATGAGTAATAATAAGATGAGATAATATAATATAATATAAAATCTAATATATATATATATATATATAATCTAATGAGACTTATTAAAATAAGTAATCTATACTAATAATTTTCAGTAAAATGACTATTGAAAACGAATTGATTAGACTGAGTGTTGACGATTTTCCACCCAGAAATAAACCGTTAATTGCAAAGTATTTAAGGTAATTAGATTTTAGTGATATTCAGTTATTATTTTTTTTTAACTTAATAGATATAATTAATTTATATGATTAATGTACACAGGAGCTTTGCTTTTCCAGTATTATCAAAATTATCTCCATTTAATATATCAAAAACTGGTAGTTATTTAGAAGGTAATAAGAATTCTATTTTACAAAAATATGGAGCCGTAAGTATATTCTTTAATTGTTTAGATAATTTTATAATTATATTATAAATATAGACAAAATAAATGGTTAAATATTTGAAGTCATAGTAACATTTGTGTAATATATGAGGTGTAAATAGAAGTACAAACAATGAACTTTGTAATCTTATAGAACTCGAACTATGGTAAAATTATTGATAATGACCCCTGAACACTTAATCATCATTAATCGAGGAGTATAAACATATATTGTTTACATTAATGTTATTTGTGTTTATACATTTTTTTTCTATATGTTGGTCTATTATGAAAAATGAAAGACTATTTATAAAAGGTGTATTTCTGAAAAAGTTTTAATAATTTATTTTTAAATAAGTTAAGTAAAATTATTACTTATTTTTTAATTTATTTCTCAAGCAACCCAATTTAATAAACGAAGTTCAAAAACTGTAATCTGTATATTTTATTGTTCTTAAAATTATTTACGATAATCGAAATAAATTTCCATTACGTTTAAAATAGTTAAATTATATTATTGTTTATGATTTGAAAAAACATCAAACAATAATTTGTCAGTTTATTGGAGATATTACATACTAATTAATATCTTATCCAGCTGTTGACTTCATCAATTATAGATAGTATAATTCAATATTATTCCAAACTGTGTTTATGATCTTATAACTTATGACTTAGGTACTTACAAGGTATAAAGTATGAGTTATTTACAAATGTGTTATGATATTGTTACTTTTAGTATAAAACACATGTCTAGTAACGTGAGATCATTGTAAAGCATGATTGTACACGTGCTGTAAAATAATACTTTAGACTAAGTATACAGTGATAGTTGATAGGTTATAAAAATGTAATAATTATATTAGTTTTAATTATTTTAATACTATAGACCTTTTGACTTTAACCTAGCTAGTAAATTCTTCTAAAAATATTTGCGATAATATTATATTAATATATTTATTTATATTATTTAAATTTAATTAATAACTAATGGGTTTAGTGTTTTTTTACATAAGTGTGAACAATTTTGATATTAATTAAACTAACAATAGCACCTAAGTTTCATATTCTATGTGAGTAATATAATATATTAAAATATTATTTAAAATCATGATCGTTTTCCTTCTCTTTTAATTATTTTTAATTACCAGTATTTCATACTTGATAGTCCATATCTAATATAAACGCATTCGTTATGTGTATTTAAATATACAAGTATAATCTGTTAAATCTTTTAATAATTCTAAATTAATCGTACATGTTAGTATTGAATTGTTTATTTTATAAATATATATTTATTTACCTATATTTATAATATCTAAAGCTTCATTTTAAATTCAAATATTTTAACATATGAATAAAAGTATAAAATTCCATTAGGTAATGCAATTATATTGTAATAACTATTACATATCCTTCAATATGACGATATTATTAATAATTATTTTAATTGATTGAACTCAGCAATTTTACTGCATTATTATTCGTTATTACTTATTCGATTAGTATAATTAATGATTTATGTATTAAATCAAAGCGTGTAATTTATATTCATTGTAAATATTGTATCATAACACATTCAAATAACTAAAAACATACACTATAAAATATAATTTATACTTAATTTCTAATTGTTTATAAAATTTGTAATAACTGAAATAATTATTTATGAAATATTTAAATATTTAAAATGTCATATTTAGGATGCTGAAAAAGATATAACATCAGTTTTGACTAAATTGAACACATTAAGAAAAGAAATTTTAAGTAATGCACCATTTAGAGAGTTGATTTCTGATAATGTTGATGTTCAAATATGGAACAAACTTCTTGAAGATTATTCAGATGAAGATGGAAAACGGCCTACTTGGATGTTTACCAATTGGCTTTATTGTGAATGTTATATACATCGACGTTTATTTGAAGCTTTTGAAACAAGGTTAGTTTTATAATATTTTTATTGTAGTCATATACATGGAATCATTGAACTTTTATATTTTAGTATATACTTAAAAACCTATGATCCATTTTATGAACAAAAAATGAAAGGTTTGGTTTCATGTGAAGATGCTATGAAAATATTGGGCCAATTCTTAATTAATTATTTCAATAAAAGTGAGGTTGAAATAAAAAATCTCCGAGAAGATTTACCAAAAATTATTAAATGTGCTTTGTGGGGAAATCGATGTGACCTTTCACAAACTGGAGGTGATGCTATTGCCCAAACTGAAAGTCCATTGAAATTGGTTGATTCATTACAAGACCTTATGCTTGTTGATGAATCTTCTAAAGCAGTTGACTTCTTATGTAACTCACTCAGTATCACTAATGATGACAAAATTTTGGGTAATATTTTTAAAAACATACTGAAGTATTTTAATAAAAAACAGTTTTATTTTTTTTAATTTGTATATATTTATTAAATACACGTATTGATAAATAATATTCGTTTAATAATTATATAATATTATTTTATGACTAATTTAAAAAAATATATTTTCAGATATTATATTAGATAATGCAGGATATGAACTATTCACGGACTTGTGTTTAGCTGATTATTTAGTGACGTATAAGTTTGTAAATATTGTAAGATTTCATGGTAAAGCTATACCATGGTTTGTATCTGATGTCACTAATCAGGATTTCATTACTACTATTGATTATATAGCTAATAAATCTACATGTGAAGGACTGAAAGAGTTAGGGAAGCGATGGGAAAGCTATATGAAATCAGGTTTGTAAGATGACTAATGTATAGAAATATTTTGTTTTATAAATTAACCATAGTAAAATTAAACGTCTTTATTATACTTATAGGTCAATGGAAATTTGAATGTGAACAATTTTGGACATTACCGTTTCATTTTGGTCAGATTAAATTATTAGATATTGAATTGTACAACAAACTTTCACAATCACTTTTAATTATATCAAAAGGAGATCTTAATTATAGAAAATTAGTTGGTGATGTTTTTTGGGAACCTACAGTTCCTTTCTCTCAAGCAGTTGGAAATTTTAAGCCTTCTAAACTAATTGCTTTAAGGACATTGAAGTCGGATATCACTTGTGGCTTACCTGAGGGTCTTGCCGAAAGTATATCAAAAAATGATCCAGATTGGTTAAAAATAGGAAAATATGCTGTTATCCACGTAGATGGTATTTAAAATGTACAATTTACAATTTCATTAAAAAATATTTAAATATTTAATTAAGACATGTAATCTCTAAATATTGTTTTGTTTTTAATTTATTATATTTTTATGTAATTTTATAGTACATTCAAATAGCTTCAATGTATTATTATGAGCTTTAACTCAGTATATTGTTCAAAAATGAAATACATATAAATATATTTATTTATATATGTTAAAACTTCGTATTTCTTATAAATATTATATTATGAGTTATATACATATATTTTTAAGTTTATTAAATTAAGTGATTTTTAAAATCTCTTAAGATGTTGCTGTTGTTATTATGTCTTAAGATATATTTAGTTAATATAATGTTTACGTTTTAAAGTTTGTAAAAAATAATCACATTCTGTTGTAATGACATAAATAAAAACAATGGAACAAAATTTATTGGCTTAAAAAATAAATTGTAAGAACCATTATATTATATTTTAAAATAAAATTGATTTGTTTCAATATATATTAGTTTGCATTTGTAAAATAGGATTGAAGAATTCATTCTCAAATTCCATATTCCATACTCCAGAAGAGACCTGATAAGTGCACAGTAATAATGCTTTATGCCAGTGGTCTTAAACAGGTGACTTTTGGTCTTTCCATGCGGCTCGCAATATTATTTATTTTTTCAACAATTTTAAATTGTTGTTTGGTATATAATAATGAAGTAAGATGATGGCTTAGTCGTGGAGCAGTGCTTCAAATATTTTAAACTGTCACAAAAAAAGTCGATTGTTATATAATACCTAATAAGAATAAATTTATTTCTGAACTGATTATATTGATTAGATTAAAGATTTTAAATTTTTTTTAATTATAATTACAGAACAAAAATAAAGTTATCTTAAATATGTGCGGATCGATTCAGTAATTTATTATGAAATTTCAATTGTGGGAAACTAAACTTGTATCAAATAATTTGGTACACTTTCCTACATTAAAACAGCTATCTATAGACAATAATGACGGAAAAAAATATATTTTAGACATCTTATTACTAAAAGACGTACATCAGTGCAGATTTGCAGATTTCCAATAGTATAAATATGATTTTTTTAGATTTTAGTATGTCATTTTCCATAAATGTAGAAAATGTAAGGGAAGGTTTCCAACTAGAATTAATTGATTTTTAATTCTAATTTAAAATTAAAATTAGAAACTTGTAATTCTTGAAATATTTAAATACTCTAGAAACATCGAACAGTCAAATCGTATTCGTGTAGCGAACAAATTTAAACTGCTGACCGCAATTGCATAAGGGAAACTAACTATATTTCATTTAAATTATGTTAACAGTCGTGCGATCGTATATCAGGGGTATGGGTTCAGGAGGTCATCTAACCATAAGTTAGTATATATTGAAAAATGTTGGCTTTTTGAAGACTTCATATATTTTTAAGCTTGTCGACTATAGGTTGAATTTAATACTAGACAAGGCAAATGCTCCAGTTTCAACCCTTCTTTTTTTCAATAACGCCTCTAGTTTAATTGTATAGTATAATAAAACATATCTTTGCCAGATCCGTTGTAAGACGGAATTCCCCGTAAAATAGAATAAATGTTAATATTTTCAATGATAATTATGAATAAACTTAAAAACACATTTTATTTGATCATATTATGTTATTTTGTTACAAGATATACATTAATAATCCAGTTTCAGACTTAAAAGTGGCCTCTTGAAATCAGTGTCGGTCTAGCCCACCCGGATACTCGGCAATCACCTGAGATTTATTCTTAAAATTGGGGTCCAACGAGGAGCGGATCCACAGTTAGAGAACAGTGGGTCAGGCTATTTCAAGAGACCACTTATTAGAGCTGAAAGTAAATTATAAATGTATTCCTTGTAACAAAAAAAAAACATTATGATCATATAATATTTGTTTTTTAAGTTTATTCATAATTATCATTGTAAATTTTTATCTTATTTTATGGAATCTTACATGAGGTCTAACATAAATATGTTTTATTTTACTATACAACTAAACCAGTGGACTAGTGGCATAATTTGGTAGAGAGGAGTGGGGTGGAAACTGGGGCATTTGTCAATTTAGACTTCAACTTCAACTTCAACTTTAGTTTTAACTGTCTTAAGCAAGACAACTGATAAGGAATGAAATACATCTATTACATTTTAAATTATATACCTCACATTAAAATAAATAATTTGTAAATAGTTTTCAGATTTACACAGATCAAAAGTATATTTTCAGTTTAAAAAATAATAACAGATTGGTAATTACCTAATTATAATGTGCAATTTGATTAATAAAATGAACTATTGCTAAAAATTATTACTTACATTGTACTACAAATTATAATTATATGGAAGGGCGTAGATATATAGGGGCTCTATATCATATCATTGTACATTAAAAAATGTATAGTATGAAATTTTATGAAAAAAATTTTGCTATGTAATAAGCAAAGCTGCGAAGTATTAATGTCTCCAGTCATTCATAGTCTCATGTCGCACGTGATTAATAATTTAAATATGTTAGGTTATTTATTAGATTATTTGATTAACCAAACGTCTACAATTTTACTTCACTTTTAACTTTAAAGTGTTATCGAGTTGAAGTTTAATATATTTTTTTTAGTATATCTTGTAATTTGTTTCTGACAATGAATTATCAAGCTCTAATAAATTAGTTTATGAAAATACTAATAAAAATAATTAAAGAACGTTTATTTTGATTGATGAATTGGGTTAACAGTTTTTAAACAATTTAATGGTGAGTATTCTGTAGTTACAGGATAGTGGGAGAAAGGGTGGATCAGTCTATATGCCTTAGTCTAGTTTACATTACCATACATTAGTATAATTATCAAATAATTTCGTAACCGGGTTGATTAAACCGAGTTTTACAAAAAAACGCATAAAAGTGCATTTAATTAGCATTTAAACTAATGTAATTACTCTAATATCAACAGTTCAAATTAAAACTATGACAATCTGTGTATATATACATAAAATTTAAATATTTTTAAGTATCAATTTCATTGACTATAAATAACCACATACGAAGAATTTTATTTTGATTTTTAAGTCTTATAACTTATAACTTGAATATTAAAATTGAATGTTATATGAATTTCTAAATACAAAAATGTCAAGAGTTTTTGTGATTTTTGATGAAAATTGCAATAATTTAAAATTCATCGACGTCATTTATATTATATATTATATTATATTATACATATTAAGTTCGAGGACAGGTAAGTGAGAAAATATTTTTTAAGTTTCATTTTTAACGAATTTTACTTGTTAAAATAATAGCTAATATAATAAATAATCATAGTATAACTGTATACCTATAAATTCTAGTTATTTATCTATCATATATACGATTTATAATTTTATATAAATAATTTTGTCGATAACCCCTATAGTCATTTACTGTAAATAATGACAATTTATAGTATGCTAAGATTATATTAAATAAACAATTATGTGATTTAATCATTTATTTTATATCTTATATATGTGTTAATGTACCTGTATATTAGGCATGCAAAACTCAAAGTATCAAGTGGACCAAATATATTGAAAAGTTTACTACGCAGGTTAGCCGCACAAAAACATTTAACAAAAAAAAATAAAAATATTTTTATGTACCTGAATACATATAAAATCATTAATAAAATTTAATTGATTACAGTTTACCAGAAGATAAGACATAATAATGGATTATAAATATACTTTTATCTAAGAATCTATGATATTTGTGACATTACATTAATATTTTATAATTTTTTTCTATTTATTTTTTATTTTGTCTATTATTATTGATTGCTGTGGACTGTCTATTTGACATTCTGCTGTACACTATATAGAATATTGAAAGAAATAGGTTTATATATAGCAGTCTCCGTTAGTGCGTAGAGTTAATTTATCTAGAATCAGTTTATAGCCCGAATAAATTTGTTTATGGTTTTCTTTCTAGAGCATTTAAATGATAAATTACAATATTTCATACGAAACATGTTGAACCGAAAATTTACTTTAGTTGCAGCTTTAGATAAGTTACTTAAAGAAAAAAAAACAGGAAAAAAAAAAGAATGAAGAGGTTGTGGGGTTTGTGGGTGAGACACTGAATTTCAAAAAGAGTTAACGAAGTAGTTTTCATAATTTTGCTAAAAAAAATCAGTGTAAAAGATAAAATTACGTATGAAAACTTCATATAAATATCTACAACTAATTTCAAGGATCTTTTAGAAAATATGCCGCAGTTATTTCCATTTTTTGTGTAATCTTCTCCATACATTTTACTTTTAATTTTTGTTTCTTGGTATTATTTTAATAAACAATCCCAACGTGTAGGAGAAGACTCAATCAGTTCTATTAACTGATCAATTTTCTTTTTGTATCACATGAAATCACTCGTAGAAATAATATTTAACAATACAGTTTATATACCTACTTATAAACTTTTTCATAAAATATTAAATTATAATTAGGTTTTGAAAAGAATTGTTCACTGTATTGTATTGTATTAAATAGCTCAATCAAATTTTGGTAAAAATTTATCAACACTGATTATTTGTATTGTACAGGTATATTTTTAATATTTGTTTGCGCTTTATTTATGGTGTATTTGCTTTATTTAGCATGTTGAATAGATCATGACTTCTCTAGATGGAGAGTCTTACCTACGTGTATAATGCTTATTATTATTTGATCTACCTAGAATTTATTTATCTAGCTAGCGACAAGAGAGGCTTGTATTTTATGTATTATGTATACTACTTATACAGATATAGTAAACTGCATACCTTAAGATAGACTCGTAGACTTTTAGTAAAATTATATTTTGTTAGTGAATAAAATCATATGTTTTTATTTTCGGCATGTTTCATGAGTATGTACAAATATAAAATAAATGCTGCACTGATATAAACAAATTGTCATGGGATTCTATTGGATTTGTTCATTGCCTAGTAATTTACATATAATCAAACAAAATAGGTTTGAATCAGAATATTTAGCTAAATAAGTAAATATTATTATTTTCCTGTGATCATAGATTAAATAAAATCTATGCTGCTATGGACTTGCATATTGATGGTAAATCGTTGTTTTCAGTATTAATAAATAATTTAAATAAGTATATATAAATTTGGTGCATAAAACTTTAAATATTTCAAAATTGATTTCATCATATCTTTCATATTTTCTTTTGGTTTAAAATGTATCAAACGTATTATATATATATTAGTGCAAATCAAATACGAATCTTAATTATAATTATAGTTTAAATTAATTTAGTAAGAATTGTGTCTGAAGAAGTGAATAAAATATTCGGAAAAAATGGTAGAAACAAATTAAAACCGTTGGTAAAAAATATTGATGTTTATTCACAGTACGTAATCAAAGACTAATACTTTAATACACCATAAATAAATTATTATTATTATAGCATTGACAAATTAAGAGAAGATTTAGAAATTGTAGCTGATAAATTAGTATTCGAAGAATTGCTACTAAAAGAAAATGAATTTTTCAATAAAACTAAATATTTTAATACAAACTATAACGGAGTAAATATTATTACTGAATTTAATACCATATATTCTAAAAGAAACGTGGTTACTGTAAAAGCCATCCATGGTGTAAAAGATGAAGTGTATCAATATGAGGTCCAACTTGATTCGAATGGTGCGATTTGTATAGGATGGGCTACTCAGTATTGTGAATTTTCCGAAATCTTCTCGGGCGTAGGTATTTACGATATTCTCCAATTTAGAAAACTTTTATTACTGTATATTTAAACTACTGTTATTAATTGTATCTATTGGTTGTATTTAGATATAAACTATAAATCTTCGTTGAGTTAATGCATTTTTATGAAAAGTAATTAATAAATTCTATTGATTGAAAATGTTTAGGTAAAACATCGAATTCTTATGGTTTTAATGGCTTTACTATGGAGAAATGGAATATGTCTAATAGTTCATTATACGGTGAAAAATGGAGAGTTGGCAATGTGATTAGTTGCGTGATTGATTTTCCAAAAAACACAATTGAATATTTCAAGTACTATAAATTGAATTGCATTTAACTTCACTTACAAGTTATAAGCAAAATACATTTAATGATATTTTATGTTTCTAAGTTATAATTCGTAGTATTAATAGTAAAACTGAATATTACATACTATATTAATAAGGTGAAGAATCGCACTATTTTAGGCGAATTTTACTTGGGATAAAAAAAGGCAATAATCGAACTGCACTTGGTTCAAGAATATGTTCGAAAAAATTTTTTAATAAGTGATTGTTGTTTATGAAATCATAGTAGAAGGAAAAAAATAATAGTAATACCACTTTTATATACATATATTTAAGTATTATAACCATCTCTTTGTTGAAAAATACTAAAATATTTCCTTATATATTCTGATTAAAAATACAATATAATTAGATGTATTATGAAGGTATACATATCGCCTTTTTTTACTTGAGTACAGTTTGACCATTTCATTTAGGTAAGAAATACAATTTTATAACTATTCTCTACTATACTAACGTAAGCATTAAATTAAAATATACAGAGTTTGCATAAGTTCATATTAAGTTCCAATGTTTTCATATAGACTAATCTTAAAAATGATATAGTTTTCATAGTTTTTCATTGATGGAATAAAAATATATACTAATTAAATCAAGTATTATACTTCTATGCAGAGGCGGATCCAGAGTCGGGGAACTGTGGATCAAGCCATTTAAAGAGGCCATTTATTAGGGATGAAACTGAATTAGAATTTAATACCTTGTAAAAAAAAAAAAAAACACAATATGTTCATAAAAGCGTATAAGTATATTTATATTACATTTTAGAATTAGGGATACTACGGATAATGACTTATTTACGATTAATATATATAATCTAATTTTATCAGCGCAACAAACGTACGGAATAAAATATGATTTACTTTACTTTCTACTAAAACGATATAATTTAAAATATAAATTATGAATTGAAAAATTTTAAATTTTGAATATACATGGCATTCATTTTTCAAGTAACTCCGGTGGGCCAACTGTCTAAAAGTCCAAATCAAGATCTAAAAATAGAAAAAATTTCCAAGAGGCCAATTTCGTCAACAAATATTAACTGTAGGTCAGCTGACCCCCTGAACCCCCCCCCCTAGATCCGCCCATGCTTCTATGCCGACGTTAAAATATATAAAATAAACATTTTTGTTTGCTCTTCTGTAAATAGTCATTTATTACCTTTTTATAAAATGCTCACGATATTATACTGTGTAATACACAAAACTTAATAAAAAAAACTTAATTCTTATTTCCAAGCTTCATTAAATAAACTTTAAAAGATTTTTTATATACAATTTTAAGAACCGTATCAAATTGATACCGGCTTGATTATGATTATAAAATAAAATAGATCATAGTTAATTTTAAATGTCCTCTTACAAACAAACAAAAAAAAAATGAATAGACCCATTGGAAGAATTATAATTAATGAGGTTTCCGCGAAAACTGTATAACATACCTTTACATTTTTTAATTTTTATTACAAGCAAAATATTATAAGTTATGATATCATATTATGAACTATGGTTATTATTCATAACAGTCATTGATTTTTTAGATATTTTTTTTAGATTTTTTTATTATTAGACATCATATAATTGACAATTTTAACATTTTTTTTTTTTAGCAATGGTCGAACATTGGGTAGAGCATTTGAAGGATTTAATAACGATGGCTTGATATACTTCCCTGCATTAACTCTTTCTAACAATGAACATGTAGCTGTGAATTTGGGCGAAAGACCATTTAAGTTTCCTATACAAGGAGCAAAACCAATAATTTCTAATCCAGCAACATTAATAAATTATTATAGGCTACTTGAAAAAAATATAAGCCTTTTAATTGATAACCAAATTAGTATATTGGCTAACGTAAGTCTCATATAAATTTTATTGAATCCATATATTTTATATGAATTTGTATTTATCTATACTCTAGATAAAGCAAAGTCAAAAACATTCTGATAAAGTAACTATTAATAAAACTATAGGAAATGTGTTGTTTTTTCAATTTATGCGAATTTTGAAGATTCCATATATCATTGATTATTGTTTTGTATCATTTTTAAACAACATGAGTAAAAAAAATACCATAAAACTTAAAGTTTTTTTAGAATTGATGTGGGAAAATATACCAGTGAGTTTAAGTTAATTTATTAATAATATATATTATTTTACCGTGATTTTATCTTTTTAAAGAGCAAGAGTATTAAAATAATACAATGCCCTAGAAAAACATTTTTTTTAAATAATAAGTTTCTAATTTGTATATAATATATTATATAATATTATGTAATATTATTATTATATTTTGTATAATTATATAAACTATCTATTCACTGTATTAATATAATTCACTAAAAATATGACGTTTCTAATTTTAAATTTTTTGGTTTTATTAAGTTAAAAAGCAAAATTAAAATACATATATAATATATTTGTACTAAATAAGTGTACTAAATTGTTTGTAATATTTCTAAGGATTACGAAATGATATGCATCATAAATCAATTTATGTTTTGTATGCTTTGTGAATTTAAATGTACATGGAGAGAAAAATTTGATACATCGAATCAAATTATGGTACTTAAACTGATAACCGCGATTTGTGAAGAAACTAAAACTAGAAAACAAATGATTGCAAACGTTTTATTTAACAAAATCAAGTATGTGTTATAGTTTTTAATTGTATCATTTTTTTTTTACTGATTTCATATTAGACTTAAATATTAATTAAAATATTATTTGTAAAATGGAAATCTGTTAGTTTCCTTCTACAGTAACTAAATTATTGTAAATAATTGTAAAAAATAAGGTATTCATAAACTATATAATATGTATTTTAGGTTTTAAAGGCAAAATTATATATGACAATTTTTTCTAATTGTTTTATTATGTTTTATATTTTTAGTTATAATTGAAAATAGATTAAGTTATTTTTAAAGATCTACAATAACTAAAGAATTAAAATACTATTATTTTTATTTTAAATTAAAATAAACCACACACACAAATTACTTAAAATTAATTTCATACAATAACATAATATAATCGAATACGTGATTTTAATATTTGAAATAATAAATAATTAATATATAAATTGATTTTAAATAATAAGAAATTTGGGATTTTTATTTTTATTTAAAGATAAGAGATATACAATAAATATTATGAATAATTTAACTCAACAATATCTAAATATATATATATAAAAAAATAATAAGAACATCATAATAAAATTCTTTAAAAAAGGGAAAAATGAATAATGACTTTAATTAAGTACGTTGAAGGGTTGAAAGATTTGAGGAAGAGCAAAAGGATTATTAATGGTATATAGTATATAGTATATAGTAGGCAGAAGACGGTAATTATAATGAACAACAGGACAGTAAAGCAGTTGATAGGAAACATTGCATATGTCAAGGTGCATGTCAAATGCAATTATAAGAATGGTTAAGGGATAAATTAAATAAGTTAGCCGGGAGGCGAATGTGGCCAAACCGAAGGCGAGAATAGGCAACAATGATTTTGCGTGAGAAAGAAATACTGTGAAATCAGAGATAGGTTAAAATGAAAGGACAAACTGAGAGAAAGCAGAAAATACTCGTATTTAAGATAAGTTTACCCATTAACCTTGAGGCAAATGCTTTAAGGAATAATGAAAACTTGGAATAGAAAATGCGGTCCCTTCGATAATTGTTCAAGTGAAATGATTTGTCACCCTCATTATTTTATTTTTAATACAAGTATGCATAATATATATACGTATAATATGCAATAATAATTATTTTATATATAATATGAAGTTAATTAAAAAAAAAAAAATACAGATTCACTTAAATATAATTATAACTTATGATTTAAATGATCAAATATAATGTCAACGGAAATATGTATTAAGGTTAAACTTTTTGATTTGAAATATATTTTGATGACTATGTCTTTAGTCGTGAGTATAAAATAATGCATTGACAGTTTATGAACATTTGTTCTATCATTTGAGACAAAGAATGATTAAAATATAAACTTTTACTAAGGATTTTAATAAATTTCTTTACTTTTTAAACTTCTTTTTTTCGACAACCACACTTCTTAAAAGTTAATTTATCGTTATTTATAAATGTTTTCGACTGTATTGAATATAGCTATGGTTTCTGTCGTATAATAGAACAATCGACATTTGGGGAGTTTTAAACCTGATAGTTAGATTTTCACTTATAGTTGTTATACTCATGTTTTATTCTATTTTATACGTGTCTGTGAAATATTTATTGTCCTTTTTGAGTGTTAGTATCAACTCGTTTAAATGATTTGGAGAGTGTGTTCTTTTTTGAATTTCGTTAGATTGATGTGAAATTTGGTAGTCTATGGGGGGAAATTATAAGTATAAACTTTTGTTACCGAATTAAATTCTAAACTACGTTCTTTAGCGTATTTAATGGTTTTGTCTATATGTTTGGATGCTGGGTTATCTGGGTTTTTGATAATGTTATGAAAATGATTTGTGAGTTTCTTATTTATTATAAATATATTATATTAAATCTTTTTAAAATGTAATATTATTTTCGTATTATGACTTTTCAGATTTTCACACTTTTTACATATTGTAGCTCCATCCGATGAAATGTTCAATCATATGATTCCGATTGTATACTGGAGTATAGAAAATATAGGTTTAGTAGAAGATATGGAAATTAAACTAATGAAAAATTTTCCTGAAGACTATAAAATATGTAAATCGGCCTACGAGAACTCATGTGATAAAATCAAACATTTAATAAATGGTAAAGTGATATAAATTATCATGTTATACAATTACATTTTATGTCATTATATTCGTATATCCCATTTTCAATTCAATTTTTTCAAACAGAATTAAAGAAACTTCAGTTTTTATTTTTAAAAACTTTATTGAATGACAATGATCAAACTGATACAAATGTGAGTTCAAGGATTTTGTTTTGTAGACAATTTCAAAGTTTTACCCAAGAAAACATGATTTATTGGAGAGTGTGTATTTTTTTAATAATACTGTTTTGTTAGAACATTAAGGGAAACTGTTAATTTTTATAAAATAATTTTTATTATTCTATAATAACTTGATGTTGTTAACATTACTAATTAGTAATAAGTTAATGACCATCAAATTTGGATAAATTGACTTACCGATGAATTTGTAAAAAACTAAAGGTACAATTTTAATTATAATACGTACATATTCTTAATTTATATCTTATAGGCATTTAGTATTTAATTGATCGAGTAAATAAAAAACATCGTTTTAAATAAAATAGAAGTTTTCTAAGGGTTGCATAGCATATTTAGTTTTTAATTTTATGAATTATCTACTACAGTGGTTCTCAAACTGTGGTACGCGTATCCCTTAGGGGTACTCGAGATTTTTTAAGGTGTACGATCAGTAGTCGAAATGGTTCAAGATAAGTGGAGGGATGCTTCATAATTTAGATTTCCTGATATCATCATAACATTCTTCATACCTTGTGTACCTATAATATTTATTTTTTTTTTTATCATAAGGCAATATCGCCTCGTCGCTTCAACCAATCTTCCCTATTCTTTGCTAGTCTCTTCATTTCTACATAGCTCCGTAGAGATAATAATTTAATTTAAAATATTTCACATAAAGTATATTATTTTAATCCATGGCTCTAAATACGGGTATAATACGAGTTACGAAACGGCTTATACTAAACAACACGATAAGCCGGGCGTTCGAGCCTGAATGTTAAAAACAATTATTTTCACTGAAAAAAAATGTCTTATACAAAAATATAAAAATTATAAGTATATCATTTTAAAATCCAAGTCTTAGGAGGAATGCGTTATTCTAGACAAAAAAAGTAGAGGGATGAAAACTGTAAATACAAAAAAGTAGAGGGATGCCATCCCTCCGTATCCCCCCACTTCGAGCATTGGGTACGAGTCTGGCCAAAAAACCTTTAAATTTAAATTATTTATGTGGAAAAGGTTATTCAAGTTTAAAAGTAAATATAGAAACAAGTTAAATGTTGAAGATGATTTAAGATCGTACTAAACTAAATTAGAACCCAATATTGATCAACTGTGCCGATAAAAACAAGTTAACCCTTCTCACTAATTTATTTTGAAAGTAAGCTATTTTTGTTTTTAACATTTTTTGTGTATTATGTTTTAATGAAATAAATATGTAATTTTATAAGTTTTTAATTTCTTTTATATTTATTTTAGTTTTTCTAACTAAGAAGGGTTACCCAAAAAAGTTAATTGATAAAAAGGGGTACAGTGTTTATAAAAGTTTGAGGATCCCTGATCTACTATTTTATTTACTTACTAAAATTTGAGTAGTAATAATTTTAAAAATGTATGCAGTATTTATTGCATGTTTATTTAATATGCCTGTCTTATTACATTTAATGACAATATTACAGTTAAAATAATGCATGTTATTTAATTTAATTGAATATTTTCTAGAATGATCCTATGTTAAGATTACCTGGTCCGGTAATACTAAGCACATTATTTCGTTTGTCACATCTGATTCGTGAACTTTGGAATGAAGAACTTACCAAAGATGATCAAACTACAATTAATCCAAATATTTTTTATTTGGAAAGTTACAACTTCTTTGGAATCGAACGAGTTGGTGGCTTATTTTCATATTTAAAACCCAAATACCAAGAAGTTATAAAGTCCAAACTTGGAAATCCTCTCAACAATCAATCTCTTCATCAAAGTGAAAGTGAATATTGTAAGTAGTTTTTTTTTATCAATCTACAGCTACGACACACTGACGGTGATGAGATTTTTAGTAATAGTTTAATTGTATTGTATAGTCTTAGATTTACTTTAATTTTCAATTTTTTTTGTGTTCAATAAAATATTTATAAATTTTATTTAAAATATTTTGAAATTTAATTAATTTACTATGAAGGTTCTGCTCTAAAATGAGCATTGATACGAAGTATATTAAAATGCAAACAAGATTTGGTTTTTTATAATATCTATTATAACACTATTGGATATCAAAAATTGTAATTATCAATATTAAGTTACTATTTATACTTTTTTCATATTATCTTGTGTTATTTTTCAGTAAATTGCATGTACTTAATTTAATAATATTCATAATTATATGTTATTAGTTTTCAGAAAAAAGTGTTTAAAATAACTTCAAATATTTCAAATTATATAAAAACCAAAAAAAAAATTCATAATTTATAAGTAGGTATTAAACATTTGAAAAAAAAATATGTGTTCCCATTATTTATGAATTATTAAATTTTGGTTAATTGAAAGAAAGTATACTTTTTGAAATATAATCTATTTATTTTATGCATTTATAATTTTATATACATTTAGATTTTATTGTAATAATTGGCTGTATACTATAGTATGACAAATCCCAAAGAAAAAATATTAAAATAAAATTAGCAATATTATTAGCAATAAATAACGCATAACACATATTATATAATTATATACAGAGCTAGATGTTTTCACATCATTTTTCTCAATTTTTTTAAATTTAAATATATTTTGTTTAGATAAAATTTATATAAATAACTATATTAATTTTATAGCACAATGATTTATTATAAGTATGTTTTTGCGTTGCTTGAAAAAGTTCAACTCAATTTTTTAACAATGAATTTCTTTTAATCAATTGTTAACTAAAAAATATCAAACTAAACATCAAAAAAATGTATTTTAATAAAATTTTACGAAGCATATAATTTTGTTTAAGCTGATGCAGAAGATGAAATAATAGAAATTAATTCGACAGCTGGTTTAATTACTATTTTGACTAGAATTATTGGAAATGCAGAAGATAGAAATGCAAACAATTATAGTCATGCAACTATTTCAGATAGAGTATTTTCATTTGATAATTTACCTACTGATAAATTACATATTCTCTCTTTGTTACTAAATAATGTAATTTGTTTATACTACATAGCTGGTCATAAACAACTAGTTGACGTAAGACTTATAAACAACTGTTTTAAAACTTAAACTATAATTGTTTTATTCTTATAACATTTGTTTAGTATATGTCATTCAAGGACAGATTAACCGAATTATCAATTAACTATGCATTAGTGGATTATGAATTAAAATTTTCCAATGAAAACATCGAAAACCAAGAATATTTAGAAGAAACCCTTATGGTTTAAATTATATTTTTACGTTAAACTTTGAAATATTTTTACTGAAAATCAATTCATATTATTTTTATAGGGTTATGAAAACAAAATCCATTTGACCTCAAGGCATATAGGCTGGTTGATGAGTATGGTATTCGTAGATGCTAACAAAAATATTTTGGAATGGATT
This sequence comes from Sipha flava, assembly GCF_003268045.1. Taxonomy (NCBI): domain Eukaryota; kingdom Metazoa; phylum Arthropoda; class Insecta; order Hemiptera; family Aphididae; genus Sipha; species Sipha flava. The sequence continues at coordinate 35,661 of NW_020272897.1, forward strand.
CTTACTATAATTTCATATACAATAAAATATTGTTCAGAGTATGAAAACCAATTATTCCGATTCGTTCCAGAATTTTATATAGATAACTTGATGGGCTTGGTTTTTTTATTGCCTGATTATACAAAACCATTTCAAAAGTTTGAGAATATTATTCTTGGTAATTATATTTATTTCAAATTGTATCTAGTTATTATTAGAATATTTGACAATATTTTTCATTTAGATAAAAAATGGTTAGCCACTTTAGTTGCTGAAACACAACTTCAAATACTTGGTGATAATAGAATTATTCATCCAAAATCAAAAGAATCAACTGTACAAGGGATTATTATGTATTTAACAAATTCTAGTGGGATTGAAATGATTCAAGACATTTCAGAAAAATCGTAAGACTTAATAATAAATATTTTTTATAATATTTTTTCAATTTTTATATTATTCTGATATTTTTTAATTACGTATAAAGTTTAAAATTGTATTTTTCACGATATGGATTGTTTGTAAATTTCCAACTGTTAATTTGTTGCAAAAAGTATGAGCATTGTGTAAATCAAGTTATTTTTTTTCTTGAAGTAAAATTATGTTTTATATACGCTAATATTTATTGAACTTTTTCATCAAAAATAAAAAAATTATAAAATGCAATACAAAAATAACTATTATAATTTATCTCAATAAGTAAATTAATGCATTTAAAATTTATTGATTGAAATAACTAAAAAAAATTAATATTTTATCCAACAATTTCTAATTAAAAAAATTGCTGTATAAGATTTTTAGTACATTCCCAAGAAATTCGATAATAGAAAAAAATATTACAATTATTATTACAATTACAAACTTATAATTATTTTATATTATTTGAGATAGATACATTTTTATTTGTATAAAATAATTATTTAATTTTCAAAGTTTAAATAAATAATTAACAATGTTAAAAGTACGATTCTAAATTTAATACGTCATAATATGTACACATAATAACATAAATACATAATTTTTGTATACATATATATATTTGATAAAGTCTAATTAATGATCTTAGACGATTGCGTGCTATTCAATCAATATTAAAATCGGATGAGTGGAACATGTGGAATAAAACAAGTATAATATTGATGTTAATATGGCATGGCTCTGGATTTGCGTTTCGTTATACACGACTTCCCCATCTAGAAGATCAAAACATTAGCGATAATGGAACTGGAACAATTGAAGAAATTATTTTTACTCATTTTGCTGTTGGTCAGTTTGATTATAAATATTTATATTGGACTAAAATCAACCAACTAATATTTCATTTTTTAAATTATAGAACGACCTCCAATGATTGTATTACAAAATGATGTACGGACTATCGTTACTAACGATAAAGAAATGGCATCACAATTTATTAATAACTCTTTAAAATATCTGAATGGGTCATTTTCGGATTTTATAATCTTATTCAATGAAGTATATACAATATTTAAATAATTTAAGAAAATATAATCTTATTATAGGATTATATTGATTATGTATAGGATACCTATACATTACCAATATATATAATTTCTTAACTGTATCCAAAAAAAGGTTGTTTTATTAAATGTATTCATAATTTATAGATAAAAGACATAAATAAAAATGATGGAGTTCCTTTGTCTCCCGAAGAATTCAATAAGTTAAGAATGTGCAGTCACCGTTTTGTTCTAACTGTAACTTTACTTCGAGTTATTGAAATGATGGTTAATTTTGACCGTAGCCTTATAATGGACCAGGAAGGATCTCTCAACAGAGTTTTTCAGGTAATATAGACATTTTTTTTGAATAAAATATTTTTACCTTTCGGTTTTGACATTTTAGTTAATTTGTCAAATACTAAATCGAATACATACATCATCTTCTACGTTTCAAAAAATTCTGAAATCATCATTACCTTTTGTGGAATGTATTCATAAGTTTACCATTCTCATGGCTACCATGGGTGTTTTGTTGTCTATATTAGGCGACGAAATTCACGAAAAAGGTAATTTAGAATAATTTAATAATTGTTTGTATTTGTGCAATATAAGTCATTTAAAATAAATATATTAATATATAATAATCATATAATATTAATATGTAATAATAATTATTATTATAATAATAATATTAATAATTAATATTCAAATGTAATTGTAGTAATGTGTAAAGTCTAAATGTATAAATGTTATAGAAAACCTTCATAAATTGTTTATAATTGAAAATTTAGAATTACATACCAAACCCAATAGTTATTATTTTGCAATTTTATGTGATATTTCTCCATTCTAATTCGTACATTAAAATTCTCATTCAATCTTGTTGGAATCTTATTATATTTTTAATACTTGCTTAATGTAATCGTTACAGAAGATTTTACTTCCAATGGTTCTAATAAGATTTCCAGTATCCCAGATATCACAGACGTATTCATTTCGGATCCAAACTTTAATCTATCATCATTGGACTTTATTATTTTACCCGAAAGTGAAAATGAAGAAAAATTTGCCTTGAATTCTTGTAAATATTACTTTATGCTAATTTTGATACACAGATATATATATATAAATAAATAAATTCATTAGAATTATTTAAAAAAATTTTATTTGATTAATTTTTCGGTTTATACGTATGTAGTGTATATATTTTTTTCATGTGTTTATTCATTGTTCTATTATTTTAATATCTACTTTAATTTTCTTTACTTTAAATTTCATAAATCAATTTAATTTTAATACAATTTATTTATATTAAATTTATAATTTTAACACTGATATTTATTTCATTGAAAACATTTTATCATAGGTATACATAAAAATAAATTGTATTACTTCAATTTTAATTAACTTAGTAAAGTAAAACAATGTCAGATGATTTTCATTAGTACATTTTATTTAAACATAACTTCATTCAATAAGTCCAATTATTTTGATTACTGTTTCGTATAAATATTCATGTATGGTAGTTCAGTGAATTCAAATAATTTAGATTTGGAAATTTCTGTTCGGTTTATAGTATATACCATTAAAAGTTCTGTTTTATTTCATTTATACAATACTTAGATAAAAAACATCTTACTGAGGAAGAATTAAACAAAATCGCTGTTCTGTACCAACATTTAGATTGGTATATGAAGCGACATAAATCTATGGCTTCCAGCATAAACGAGGACGATTTATGTGTGATTTGTTATTCGAAAAAAAATAGTGTAATGCTTAAACCATGTGAACACCAATGCTGCAAGTAAGCTCTTGTTATTTATACTATGTTATAATATCAATACTAAAAATTAATACATTTATCTATAAAAATTCAAAATAGGTACTTATTATCTATACTATAAATATTTAAAAATTGTAGTGTCATATAAATAAGTTTAGGTAGAATTTATTACAATACGGGGAGTTATATTCATTAATCCTTAATTTTGAAAGAGGAAGTGTTTTGGGATTAAAAGTTTTCTGAATAATAAAACAATATAACGACGCTAATTGTCCACAGTGCTGCCCTGCATTTTGCGATAAATTAATCAGTGATAATATAGTATTTTAAAAGGTTCATACAATAGATACTTCTTTTTATAAAATCCTTATTTGAGAATATATTTTTTTTAATTTTAAATTTATTTAATATTTTTTGTCTATTATAAATCATAATAAATTTAATGCATTTTATTTTGAGTTTCATCTTAATACCTGGAGTATCTAACTCAGTTGTGTTGGTAAAAAAAATATTTTTTTATTGAATATGTACAATAAATGAATAGTGTGGTCAATAAAACTTTATGTTTTGTTTCGTTTATACATAATAATTTCTTATATTGATTTAAAATACCTGTTAATTAAAGTGAAATAGTAAACATGCAAAGGCATGCTATTTTTAAGTACTTTAAATTACCTTATGCGTAAGCGTTTATTATGATAGTTAACTGAGTATTATAAAATCTTCATCAAAATATTTAATATTATTTTTTTATTCGTTGTCATTTTAATTAATATATTTTATATATTTAATACATACAACATTTTTATAATCAAAATACTTATGACTTAGTGGCACGAGACGATAACATAATAGAATAAAGTAATAACCTTGCTAAACAAAATCTTACACAGGTTTATGATATTTATAATTTTATAGTTTAAAATTAAAATATATATTTCTAAAAGTATATTACCTTATTTTTGGTTACTATATCATATTCTGATATTTTAAATGCATTATTGTTATTTTTCAGTTATTTAAATGTGCAATTTTAATAAATTGGGTTTTTATTTAATTCCAGATTATGCGCCGACCACCACATACTTTATTCAAAAGTATGTTTTTATTGTAAAACAAGAATTGAACAAATAGTGGATTGCAATACATTAGCCGTATTAAGTGATTTTGGAAAAGAACTTCCTCCACTATGAAAAATGCGTTGGATACAAACTACAAATTAAATTTATCAACTAAAATAAGTCAAAATCAAAGTTTTCAAACTGTATTTATTAAAAAAATGATTTAGTATAAATAAGGAATTTCACATTTTTATCAAATAGTCCCAAAAAATTATAAAATTTTTTAAAATTGATACTAATAAAAATACACATTATTCATTTAAATTATGAGCATTGTTGCCTATTATGAATAGTTGTACAATTATAAAAATAACTTTAGATGATTTCATTTTTATGGGCTCAAAATAATTTACTAAAAATACTCGTTTATAAAAATTGAGTATTTTCAGAAATGGTAATATTTAACAACCAATTATTTTCAAATATTCAATAAATATAAACAAGAATATATAACAAATATCTATTGTTAAATTAAAATAATAAATCTTAATTTTTCTCGATCAAAAAGTGAAAAAAATTGATACAATTGGTACTGTTTTAATCTTTAAAATCTTTAAAAATTAAAAATCCTTTCTAATTGAATATCTAGAATACTATAAGAACGAATATGTTAAATTTAAAGTTCATACGTTTTAATGGTTTTAAAATTTAATGATCAGTGAACATACGTTTTACATATTTAAACCGATGTACTTTAAAATGCATATTCATTTAAATTTATAAGAAGTAGATAATACATAATATCAATAAAAGAAAACTTAGATTTTTTTTTTTTTTTAAATAAAGATAACTTTATTGTATCTAAAATTATATTTTATTTACATTAAATATTTACTATTTATTAAATAAATATCATGTTTTTTACAGAATATTAATTGAAAATTAATTGCATAATTTATTTATTCCAAATTATTTATCGAATACACGATCAAACATTTATTTTATACTATTTTGTACGTGGAAATGAAAACGAAATATTATTGAACAATAAAACAGGAGTGGGAGATATATATATACATATAAGTATGGGCTGAGTTTACTTGTACAGTTTAGTGTTCCGCAGACCCTTAGGTGAGGAGATTAAGTCATTCGTGTTCAAACGTCGCGTCATGAACGTCCTAATCCCACTAGCTTTGTCAGTATTCTTGCTCAATCAAAATAATGCTTGGTTCATAGATCACAATAATGCAGAAGGTATTTATAATTAAAAATTGTTCGTATTATATATATTTTAATGTAATGATACTATTTTTGAGTGTTTAAAATAGTTTTATGTACTTATAAATGCGAATTTTTTATTAAATATATGACTAATTGTGTTGAATATTTAAATAAAAATTTTAAAATGTTTATCCTCAAATAAATCAAAATATTTCATAGATATTGAATTTGAAAAAACTATTTATTTTTAAATATTCTATGATTATAAACAAGGATGCATTTTGTATATCTATAGATAAATAACATTAAGAAATTATCAACGTCCTTATATTTAGTTAATTCTTATTATAATATACAAAATTGCGAGTGAAGATTGTGGATAGTGTACTTATAAGTACTTAAAAGTACTTCGAATTCATAATTTCAACTAACAAAATTTTATTCTTTATCAATGTTTAGTTATAAGGTTCAATTAATTAATTATTATAAATTTTAACTTCACTAAATTATAATAATTTACAAATCATTAATAATCAAAATAAACAAATTATTAGTAATTTATATTAACTAAACAATTTTACAAACATGTAAATTACATTTGTTCAGCCATAAGATAATTGTTTCATTTTCATGATGTGATAAATACAAATAAAATACTTTGAATATCAATACTTAATAACAAAATATAATTTTGGGTGCACATTTTCGTCTCTTCAGCAATGATACTATCGTCATTAGTTAACTTCATAAGGTTTTTTTTTAACATTTATATAATATAATGTAATAATATAATATTTCTTTATTACGGAAATAAATTCCAATTACACATTTAATACAATGTGTTATTTTTTTTTTATAATAATATTACATTTTAAACTATTATTTCATGAATAAGTAGGTGTACATTATTTTCTTTAAAATTTTGTCAACATTTTTTAAATGTATTACATGAAAGTGTTATAAAATAATTTTAACCAAAATTAATCTTCCATTTGGATATTTATGTACATAATAATGTTAATTCAATGGAATTTTTATAATAGTGATATTAACATTTATAAATGTAACTAAGACATAAAACTCAAACCAAGTATTACATTTTACTTTGATAGTAAAATTATATTACAGTGCAGATCCACATAAACTAGAATGAAATAAAATAGTAAAACTGACAATAATATTCATAATGTCAAATAACGTAGTTGAAAAAAGTTGTTTTCTGTACTTCAATAAATTTTATCAGATCGATATAACATATTGAGTTCGTAATAAATTTAAGGTATAGCATATTCTGTTAACAATAAATATTATTAATACCTATTGGGACATGAATATTATGTATTTTCCAATTTATAAACCTACGTATATTTATATTTATATGCCCATGTATAACATTATATTTATAACTACGAATATTTTATACCTCCATATTTTTTATTTATATTTTAAAATGAAAGCCTCTTAAACTATTTACTTGTAATTGTTAATGCAAAACAATAAATCTTTATTTTGGTATATCATATTCGTGCTGACTTAATCATTTATTTTACTTTGAACATGGTAATAGATAAGTTGATGGTTCCATATTTTTTTTAAATATGATAATAATATCAAGTTGAATAGTTGAATTTAATACATGGTTCTATTTAATGTGTATTAGTTATTACACTGCAGAATTTTTTCAGTATAATTTCAATTGAAATCTAACACTATTTTTAAGAATAATCCAAATCAAAGTAAATTCATAATTATAACTTGCATTAATTTGATAAAATTCAGATAAATTGATTTTTTATAAAAATTAAATAATTATAAACCACAAGATTTTATTTCATTGTTAGTTCTAAGAGATCTATTAAATATTAAATTGATTTTCTTATTGTACGAGTTGATGTATTATTCATTTTTAAATTATTTATCAAATCATTTGTCTGTCATTAAGAAGACATACACGTAGTTCGAGTTATGGACGATTCAAATTATAAGTTTGCAGTGATAATTTTTATTTTTATTATTTATTATATTATGATTGGAGATGTATTTGAATATATTTTTTAATTTTGAATATAAAATATTGAATTGTAGTACAAGGATGAAATATCAGTGCTAAATTTTCTTACTATTCCAATGTAATAATTAAAATATATCGAAAATTTTCACAGTTTTTTTAAAAACACATTAAAATTCGTAAACTTTAGAGTAAAATGAGCTACACTCAAATTTTCGAATTCGATGATTTCTTGCGGTTCTCAAGTTTAAAAACAGCTTGACTCCACTTTAATATTGTTTTGTTTTCACACGGCATTTATTTTAAACTAGAACTACGTCATGTTAAATATATTTAAATTTAATTATTACTTCTGATATTATAATATCATATTTATTATTATTCCACAAAGTAAATATTCTGTTGATTTTTCTATTATATGCCGACTCAAGTGAAGTCAGAACAGTTTTACTGTGAAAATCCATTTCTACTTTCACGGTTGCTTAAGTTTAAAAATATGTAGGCATTTAAAATTTACAAACTATTCAACTATTACTAAATTATTCCAATATAAAACCGTTGTGATTGTGCCGTCAATTTTGTTCCATTGAATGATTTATAAGATTTAATGTTTCCAACCGGCAGTCTTTATATAAAATCCATTTCAATTGTATCACAATATTTTATGATAATTTATTCAAAAGTTTAAAGTATTATATAACTTTATGCAGTATAAACCACAACGTATTAATTCAAATCAAATAGGAAAAGAAATATATGAATTAAATTAAACCTATTCAAAAAAATTAAGATACCTATTTATTTTAAAACAAGTTACATCAAGTTACATCATTAAACTCGACCGATTATTTTTTATTCGATGCTTTAGTTGTGATCTATTAATATAAAATTAAGTTAGGCGAAAATTACACATGTATTAAATTCCATTGACTTCGACTCGATTAAAGTAAGATAAAGTAAAGTAACAACTCTAGGTCTATAAGCTATAGGTATAACTAATTGTTAAATTTATAATACAATTCATTAAAATTATTATTTTTACTGTGTTGTTAATTAAAATGTAAAAATATTTCAACTATGAAATTAAATGCAAGTTTTTCCATCGCACGATTGAACAAAATAATGCTTTTAGACTCTGATCATTCTAAAATGGTGATAAATGATGCGTACATAATGTTTTTCCGTTACGTTATTCTATAGCAATATCATGGTTCATTGTTTTAAAATGTTTGGTCCATTTTAATGCTATCAAAATTGAACAAGTCGGAATCGTCTAAAGTATTAAAGTAGTTTTTACCAATGAATTTATTATATGCTTTTTTAACATCTTTAATCATTTGATAATGGATTATCTTCATATATATCTAAAAACTTTTTTGTGTCGTATCTTTTATTTATTTTTTTAATGGAAGATTACGTAACTCGCAAGTACAGCTATAGTAAAATTAAATAAAAATAATTGTTTTTTAATTGTAATTCAATTTTCGCCTTTCTAATTACTATAAATTTAGAAAATGTATTTATATTGTAAATTTAAAATAACTTGATGTATCTATATATTTATTAGTATGCTGTGTCTTATGACAACCCACCCGCATGGCGGGCAACTATCTTTCAATAAAAGTTGTTTATCTCTCTTATTTGATGAAATGATCAAGTGATAATTCGTTTAAAAAAAAAATAGAAAAGAATAACAACAATATAGCTTTCCAATTTATGAATATATATATATATATATATATATATATAAATAACCTTAAAGATTTAAATTAATTATAAAACTTTGTAATTATTGGTTGTAACACTTGTAAAATGTAATATATACAATTTTTATACTAAAGAATATAATTAAAATCCGATTATTTTTAGTTGATTTTTATTTTGTATTTGGGAGGTAAGTGTTTGGTAGATAAGATACATTTTATTAATATGTGAATATCTTCAATAACAGTTATGAATCAGTAAATATCTTTCATATAATTTCAGAACTTTTCGAATCAAACTTAAGTTATTAATTATACATTAAAAAAAACATAGAACTAAATAAATTATTATTATTGATCCGAACCATATTATAAATATTTACAATAAAGAACTCGTATTTGTTGTTGTATTTGCATAAGTTATAGTAAAGATAGATGACTTCTTGAGGTTTATAAAGTTTAACTAAAGATTTGAAATTAAATACAATGTTATTTCCGAAAAGTCATTTTTAAAATTTCTTCGTTATTCTTATAGAAAACTTCTGAAAACAATACATTTATATTTGTAGAAATATTTGAAACAAAGTAAACGTGACATCTAAAATTGTAATTCAAAAAAGGTACTTTAAATTCTAACCCATATATTTTTAATCCTCAAAAAACGTTAGCATTTCAAATATTATTTTTACTTCGCTTAACATTCAAAGATAATTACACAATTAATGGTTATTGCCACGAATTGTTATACATTTTCTTAAATATGATTGACAAATAAAAATAGTTTAAGGAACCATTAGTGTTTATCAAGTATAGAAAAATGCACTCATTTATACAGGTGGTCTAATACTTTTACTCTTCATGTGTTATGAATTATTAAAATAATAATGTTATATTTTATGAAGAAAAAAATTTAAATATCATAAAATGGTGTTTTTTAAAAAATTTTAAATATACCAATCAAAACTAAAATACTATATACACATTTTTATAAAATCAATAATTTCATCGCATAAATATTAAATTATAAAAATTATAATCACTGTGTCACAAAGAAATACGCTCATATGCTTAGGTCTCATTATTTGTATATGTTATCTTTGAGGCTAAATGATAATTAAACCTCAAAGGAATAATATACGATTATATATGAATATATAATTATAAAATTGTACATGTCAGGTTTCTAAAGAAATCGATTAGAAATTGGATATTTAGACTGTAGGATATGGGTTGTAATTAAAATATAATGTTAATTTTTCGAGTTAAAGCCTCAATTGTGGTAGAATTTCATGAAACTATCTGAATACAAAATACATTTTATAACATTTATCATATTACATTATTTTTTTGTTAAATTATTTTAAAAAGATTTTTCCGATAAGCATATTGGTTCAACAAATACTATATTGAAACCATATATTTTCTATTTTTTAATGAATATATAATTTTATTTTAATAAACATAATATAAATACATAAAATAATAGTAATAAAAGAAATTCGATTATATTATAATTTTTGGTTTAAAATCAGTTCGCATAAATTATGAAAAAGATAATATATTTTAGTTTGCAATTATTTTTCTTCTTCAAAAATACAGTTGAAAATTAAAATACCAAGTCTTTTGAAATATTTTACTAGTAAATATTTTGTTTATATATTTAATATATTTAAATTGTATGTATATAAAGATAATAAAAGTGTTTAAGAATGAAATTTAAAAAATAATCTTTGGGAAATTAAAAAAAGAAAACAAATAATTATTTAAAAATATTAATTGAAAACATTTTGTAAAAAATCAAAATTTCCAAAAACTATAAAAGATACATTAGGTAATTAAATCACATGTCAAGAACCCGTGACCTTTAAAAATTATGCTTGAGTATTAATAACATAAATCGCTAGGAATAAAATCAAATTATTATGTTTATACAGTATCATAATTTTACTCTTTTTAAACTTAAGTCATAATCATTGCTTGACAATTTAGTTTCATATTCTAATAATAATAAAATAATAATACAAAAAATATATTTCAGAGGAGGAATTTCAAAGCGAAATAATTGTTTTTCAAATCAATATATTACACTCTTTCAGTACCCCACCTAAAATAATATTAGATCTAGCGTTTGAGCAATTTAATTTTAACTTCTATTCTTTGTATTTTATTTTTAAAGTTCTGTTGTTTATATTTTACAATAAAAAAACAAGTTCTACATTATATTCGATCTATATGAATGGCACTAGTGCTTTTGGATATGTGGTCAAAATAAAAATATATAAAAATCTCAAGTATAAATTTCTCAATAAGGTAAGAGAAACATTTGTAACAAAAATATGTTTTAAATTTAAAAATAACGTTTCATATAATTTTAAAAGAAGAAAAACTTATAGCAATCTAGTTTATTTATTTCGGGTAATCATATGAATAACAATGACTTATGAAATTACTACACTAACTACTATCGTATTACAGTCCCAGATAAATAATTTATTCCACTTATATCTGATTATATCTGTATTAAAAATATAGTTTCTAAAAACATTATTATCATCGTACTCCCGATTGATTCATTATTTTCTTACGTTGGCATATAGTTTGTAGTTTTTTTACCTACTTTTGTTTTATTTAATCTTAATTATTATTATTGAGTATTTCAATAAATATAATTTATACTAAATTGAAGAAAACAGTACAAACTATGGACCATAATCTCTCTTCTATAATAATTATAATTATTTAATAATAATTATTAATCATAATACTACAGAATATGATTTTTAGAGTACTTTATGGAACTGCATTTAATTAATAGCAGGTATGTACTTATTTTGCCTATACAATACGCCATCATTAGAACATGTGAAAACTGTTAATTTCATTTTGTATACAATATCAAATAAATTGAATAATATTTTTCATGTTCACTTATATTTATCATGTATCACTCATAAAATACTAATAATATATCACTACATATCATTGGACTACAAAATGTTTTATTACTATACATTAGACACACTTTTACACGTACAAATAATTAAGTGTTATTTTAATTTCGATACCAAATGAAATGTCCAAATATTTGGATACGAGAAAAATTCGGAAATTATTATAAAATAGTTTCTGATGTTTTAATCGATTCCATTATGTTATTATTACGTATTAGAAAAATGATCACGAAAATATTTACAACAAAACATGTTTGATCTGTATTTGACTATTGTCGTTTTAGATATCGATAGAAGTAATCTTAAATCAGTATGGGATTTATTATTAACCAAAGAAATACTGGAAAGGAATAACCCCAAAGACACGATAGAACAAAAAAACTCTGACGAGTATTCTATGGTAAAACGAACACAATCTTCTTTAACTCCATATGAAAGCGTTGGTAAGTAAATAGCTTTTAAAATAATAAAAAAAACATATTTGTTCATTTGGCATTTCATTTAAATTGTCAATTTTATATAACCGTTTATTTGAATGGTTGGCTTTTTGATTGAACATAATATTGTGGTAAGCATTATAATTCATGGTAGTATTTCAAATAAATGACTGTACGTTAACTCCTTCTTTAATAATTATCAATGCATTGTATTAACATTCTGGAGAAGTTTCCCACTATGTTTACTTATTTAATATAAAATGAAAATTAGCACTTATGCATTTCCCTCTCTCTTTCTCTTCTCTCACACTCTCTTATGCCAAGTCTGTGGTTTATTATATTATTCATGAATGTCTTTAACACTAATTTTTCTCAAAATTGAATGAATATGTAAATCTTACACGTCTGCCTATAGAATATACAACATTTGAACACTCTGATATCAGAAATTTAAATATCAACAATTATCTGGAATAAATGATTTTATTAAACTATAGGTTTTTAATTTTTTTAGTTTCTAAGGTAATTTATTTGATGAGTATGCGTCTTTAGAGTATATATCAAGTGGTTCTTGATGGATTTAAATAAAACGATAAAAAAAAGATTAGACCTGGATTTCTAGGCAGTCACATGACATCGTTTTCACATATCAACAAGGTATCTAGTTGAGATGTGAAAATATAAATATAAACATATGTGAAATATGATATCATCTTAACTAGGCTTTATAGCGTGTTAGCATATTATAGCCGATGTCATATGCAAAATAAATAAATAACTAGGTATCAATTCGTAATCTTAAAAAATGATTAAACTTACCTATGTGGCCGTGTATTTATCACTTGATGTTAGATGTACTTGGTAACCCATTTATAAAAATAAACTTCGTAATTTACTAAAACACCCTCATAAAATTTAAGGGTTTAAAAAAAATTTGTTTTCAAACAATATTCATACAAATATAATAATTGTAATAAATATAAATATTTTGAAAAAAAAAATGTACTCCTTAATGTTTTTTATTACATATTAAGACTATTTGTTCTGTTTCATATTTTACAGACGTTATGCGGAATTTAAAGCAGTTTTTTGATAATATTAGTGCAAATGTCAAACAGATGAAAGAAAAACAACCATCCAAATACAATATCCAACGAAAATACGGTTAGATATTAATTACTGATTCTAATAAAAAATGTTTAATACACTGTTAATAATTTTCACCTAAGTAAGTCTTATAAAAACAATATATTTATTGCATTAAAATGTATTTAATGGTAGTGTTGGTAGTATTAAAGATATAATTATATAAAAAGATATATTATGTTATAGGACTTAAATCCGTTTATATAAATAATTAATAAAAATGTATTAATTGTTATTCATATTACGTATACATTAAAAATCTAATCTAATCTAATTAACAATTTTTTCTTAAAATTGTAAAAATATAAACTAGGTACTTTAAATGCATTTCAATACTTATTTTTAATTCATTAGTTATATTAATAACGATTTCCTATTACAAATAATTTAATGTAATTTCTTGAATAAACAAAAAAAGACATTCATCTAGATGCTGAACACTTACTCGAAAATTGAAAATAACTTTATAAACCATGAAAAACAAAGTAGTTAGGAATTGATCAAAATACGAAAATAATAGTTAAAACAATAGTACAAAATTGACGTATGTTAAAGTATTTATAAATTTGTAACACAACAAATTTAATTTATTAGTCAATGAAGTTTATGACTTAGGTTGTAAGCTCCAACCTACGCTATAAAAATAAATTATTATTAATTTAGAAAAATCTTAAAATATTGAAGTTTTTTATTTTACGGATGAACACGAACTATAATAGTTTATATTATTAAGAATATTATATTATTGTATATTATATATGTATATAAAATATACTTGTTAGTCACGATATTATAGTAATGAAAATATAACTTTGTGGCATTGATCTTTTTTTGGTTTAAATTTCTAATATTTTTAATATCTGTAGTATAATGACAAGTTACACTTGAATATTTTAAAATTCGAAACACTACTTATTCAAATGTATTTAAATTAAAATATTTAATTGACATACATAAATTATATAAACTATATTAATTCAGTTTTGAATGTGCTTTTTAATTCGGATATTTATCAGTACGTAAAAAAAAACCATATTTTAAGTAGAACAATTTATATCAGATAACGTAGGTACCTAAAAATTAATCATTTATAATTCTACATTATTATATCTTTTCAAAATTAATGCCAAAAATAACACTAAAAGAGATTGCAATTATTTCTCTCAGGTTAAGCAATATTTTAAATAAACATTTAATTTTTGTAATAATATTTTTATAGCAACTTTACTTTCTCCTTAATTATAAACTCAACATATTTTTTAATTTTTTTTTGGCAATTTAATAATGTTTTGTGTTTATTATTTTACGGTAAAACAACTAGCAATCATTATATATATGTATTTATACTTCCAAGTCCAACTTCTACAACCATTTTACCGTAAACTATTTATAAATTATATATTATAGTCATAATAATTAAATTTTTTAATAATCAAAATAGTGATATCGTATAAACGGAGGTACATCTATATAGCTATAAAGTAAGATCATAAAACTTTTTTTGTTTGAGTGAAGTGTAATACTGTTTTGTATTTTATTTCATATAAACATAGGTACCAATGATAAAATAATCATTTTTCATAAATTGTATATAAATTCTACCGGCCATCTCAGTAATGAGTAAAATCTGCATAAAGTTACTTGCTAATGTACAGCTGGGGTTAATATAAATTGAAAGCTTGTTGCCTTAGAAGGTTAATCTGTCATATTTAATCAGATTTCAAATAAGCTGTACCATATATACAAAGTAAATGACCAGTGGTTTATAACTTTAATACATCAGAGCCTTCAGTCTTGATATAATTGTTTTTCTCATTCGCTATTCTGGGAGACGATAGTATTTGGTATCATAGATATATTATAAACAACCGTACCAACTATTTGATTTAAATAACCAACTTGGATACCGCCTAGATTTGACTGCTTCAAGACCCTTAAAATAAGATTTATTTTTGATAGTATACTTGTATACTATTATCATTCAATATATATATATAGTATTTCATTATAAGTAAATACATATTCATATATTTGTTTTAACAGCCATTTGAAAGTAAACATTATTCAATTCTTATAATTATATTGACATATACATATATTAATTATATTATTTTAAATAAATTAATGATATATTTTAAATATATACTATCAAAAAAACATGAAACATTTGATCAAATTTAAATTTCCAACTCTTCGAAATAAAACTGGAATAGGTATATTCTCTATTATGATTAGTTATCATTATATAAACTACTAAAATAGTATATGTATAGTATATAAAAATGTTTTTACCTGTTTTTTCTACTATAACTTAATTGTCTCAACTGATTTTAAAGTTTGAAATAGATATTGGCGCACTAAGCTCTGAAATTTATTTTTGTTTTGGAGTTTTGTCATATATTTTGCTTACATAAATAGGTATATAACTAATACGTATATGATTTATATAGCAATAAATAACAATTTGTAATTGAAATCTGGAACCCATACATATATTAATTTACAATTATAATATTATTCAATACAATACATAGTATACTACATACTAGTATACTATATACTAGTACAGTGGTGGCCAAACTTTTTTTTCCTCGGGCCATAAAAAACAACTTTTTTTATCGCGGGCCATAAAAAAATGCATTCTAAATTTTTTTTTACGTAAATGCTGTAATATAGAAGACTTTCGCGGGCCAGATATTAAATGATGGCGGGCCGGAGTTGGCCGCGGGCCGTAGTTTGGCCACCACTGTACTAGTATATAGTTTTAATATACAGAATATTTATGTTGCAAATGTTTTTAAATTAAAAATAAATACTGTAATAATTCGTTTTAACTCAAAACTCTTCAATGTATGAATGTTAAAAATAATTTGTTTAATAAAAAGAAAGTATTATTAATTAATAAATTACTAAAGTCGATTTTATAGAATAAAATTTAAATTTGACCTTAACTGAAAGGGAATAAAATTAATTTAGAATACTACAATCACTTTGTTATTACTAATTAAACTTGTTACTATTTCATACAGTTTATATTGATTTTGAACATCTAGGTGAATCATACACTCATTAAAAGTAATCATTAATTATATAATTGATTATAAGAAAGTATACACAAATAATACTTATTAGACTGATTTATAATTTCATCAAATCGATTTTTGAGGCATTGGAATATCGAATATAAAATAAACATTTGTGTGTGTGTGTGTGTGTGTGTGTGTGTGTGTGTGTGTGTGTGTGTGTGTGT